>NW_007726375.1:529519-571131 GCF_000696425.1 Galeopterus variegatus | reverse complement strand
AAAAAACGGGCAATATAATCCTGCAGGTCCATTGTCCTGAATCCACAGTTCTCAACTCCAAAGGCTCTTTAAACGGAAACTTAAAAAAAAAAAAAAAAAAGTTAAAAATTTTCTTTTGGTTTTTCCGAAAATTTTATGCATCAGAGTCCCCTGGGGGGGTTTTTGAAGGGGGGGGGGGGGGGGACAAACAAACAAGCTCTGTAGCACTAAAGTCTGAAGTGGCCTAATTTCTTTTACAAGGTTTTGCATTTGCCGGTGACGTCAAATGGGGAGATGAATGCTTATTAATAAGATAACTAGACCCGTTTACTTTTTAAATGTCTTCTGTATCATACAAAAAAGCTTGTGATTTAATTTAATTTACTATTTTTTTTCTTAAAGCCACTATTTCCACTTTTTAAAACCAGAGGTGATTAAGAAATTATTTGGAAAGCCAAAGTGTTTCTATATTTTTCATCTATTTAGTTCCAATTTCCAAAAGATAACCTAAACCCCATGGAGATGGAAGGCTTACCAAAAATCTTTTTACATGGGATTTGTGTTGAAATTAAGTCATTTCAGAGTGACTCCATTGTTAATTTGTAGAATCTTCCTAATAAGCTGGCGCAGTGCACAAGAGAGATAACTGATTGATAGAACGCTCAGTGTGCTTGATAAGAATCCTTTAGGAAATAAATAAAATTGCAGTATTTCTACATCATGGACAAGCCAATGAAATAATGGTACTTTCAATTTTGTTGGTAAAGTATTTGGAATTTACTGTTAATTGTCATGAAGCATTATTGCTGTATAAAACATTTGCATTCACCAGAGCAATATATTTATAATGTCTGCTCTGTGTCTAATTGGATTGTCTCTACTTCAAAAACCCACAGTGGAGTAAGAGCAAAGAGCACATGGACATCCAAGTAGCCCGGTGGCCAGAGCATCAAGCTGTTAGAGTCCCTTCTTCCCCTTTCAACTCTGGAATAGCCACATAATTAAGGCCAATATTATGTGCATGATTATACAGTGGCTTCCATCCTGAATTACCTCAATTCAATTTAGCCTTTGTGTATAGTCTAATCATATTGCTATTTCAACAATTATTTATTGAGGGCCTATTATGTTCCACATGCTGTTATGGTACTTTGGCTATATCAGTGAGTAACATCAACCTAATGATCTTGTTGTTTATTTAAAAAATATAGGGTTTCATGCTTACTAAAGAGCTTTCTCTTGCACTCTTTGCTACTAAATGTTTAACAAGGAGTCATTCAATGTATTATCAAATATATAAAACCTCAAAGAACATAGGAACATTTTTTGGTAATTCTTTAGCTTCTTTTCCTCACAAGTTTTGAATTCTTTTACAGAAACTTGCTCCACACATTCCCAGAGAGAAAAATTATTCTTATTGCAAAGAAATAATGACTCACCACAGAAAATTATTTTTTAAATTATGCTTATTATCAAATTTTCAAGTTCTTTTCTTACAATAAAATTATTTCTCTAAATGATGTTATGCTAATGTATTACTGTTTCAAAAGTTCTTTCTGCACTGAGCAAAAAATCCTTAAATTTATTATTATAATTTTTTAGAAAATTATTAATAGCATGCTATTTGGAAATTTACATATTGCTAGTAGTTCTACAAGTGCCAAATATGCTGCCGTTATTTTTTTTTTACCTGGGAAACTCACATTATCAAAAGAGAAAAAGTAAATCAAGAAACATAAAATTGTCCTCTGACAATTGTGCTAATGTAATTTAAAATAATAAACTAGGAATTCTGATGTCTAAAAATAGTGTTTATGACAATGATCTCCAGAGAACAAGATACCTCTGAGGGAATTGGACTTGGAGGAGTTAATTTATTGTTAGCATTTAGCATCTGTGTTGTTTAATAATAGCACCCTATTTATCAGGAGGAGCTTTGTTCAGCCAAAAATGCGTCACCAAATACTTACCCTATGCTATTAAGGTCTTCAAAAGGAAATGGATTTAATACCCTTATCTATTTAGTCTCCTTTGTATCAATAGTGGAGTCCTGATGCTGTCATCTTTAACTATTGTTAGGAACTAGAATGACATCTCGTGGTAAGGCTAATGTGATGATTTCTGGCTTCCTTTTCCTACTGGAGATTTCCCTGAAAACATCTGATTTATATTTTTACAGACACCTTGATTTCTGGTCAATAATTCCAAATTGCATGTTACCTTTATTTTGTTGCATCTGTTTGCGCCTCTGATCATTGTTGTCCTCATTTTCAATTTATTTCTACCATAAATGATTTCATTTGAAGGAATAGTCAGATTTCAAAATTTAAGAGAAATAAGTCATTTTTAATCACCGTGAATATGCTGAGGCAAAGAAGCTTTTATTTACTATATAATTGAAATTACTTACATGATTAAGCTTTGCTGAGTTTGAATTGCATGGGCCAATTCAATTATCCTGACCAGAAATGGTGAAAAACTAAACAGTGAATCACACATGTATTTTTTTCTAGATTCTTAGTTCAACATGATTTCATAGATGATAACTACCCAGGAAATATAAATATGAATCAAAGAATATTTTCTAAATTCTGTAGTTAAAACAAAGAAAATAATTAAGGTATTCACTTTAAGTGGACCAGAGTATAAAAACAATTGTAAATAAGGACAAAGGCTTAGACATATACAGAGACAGTAATCGCAGAGATTCATATTCTTTTTTTTAATTTTAATTTTTATTGTAACATAGTTGATTGCACACTACTCTGCCATAAAAAAGATTCATATTCTAATATGCTATTTTCACATTCATTCATAGCAGACCTTTGTAGGTCTTTTTCTTTCAAGAATGAACGTAAGTTATTTAAAAGGTTTTCAGTCTTTTTTTTTTTGCATCAGACTTAATAACACTGTCAGAAGAGGGGGAAAAAAAAAAAAAAAAAACAATAGCAATCAAACAAAACATCACCCTGAGTTTGTACTAGAAAACACACAAGGAGTGCTATTGCTTCCTCAAGCTAATACCAATACATTTTTTCTAATTAGTGGAAAGTTATGCTCTGGTTCAGCTTATTGCAAACAAACTCAATTGTTGGAAAATCAATAACGCTGAACAGAAAAAAAGTTCTGAGGCAGTTATGGGGCTGTTTGATGAGAGAATGTATGGAACGTCTGTACTTGCTATGTTGCTCATTCATTCATGCATTTGCAATAATGAGAAAAGCTCTATTACCTTCCAGAAAAAGAACTTAAGCACTGGCTCCATCCTTCTCAGTGCTCTATTTGTATGTGTGTGCTTGCTGGCAATCTGTTCCAACAGAAAATTGATGCTTTCCTTATATGATAGCATAAAAGCCAGCCAGGTATTGGAAATAAAGTTAAAAAGAGAAAGACAGATAGATTATCTCATCAACTGCTTTTTTCTAGAGTACATTACATTAGAAAGAAACAGCATTAAATTTGCCTATACTCTAACAACATTGGATAAAAAGCTTTTAATTTTTAAGTTCCCAGTAGACATAATAATTATGGCAGTACTCTTCTATGACCCCACACATATTACAAAGCGTGTGTGTATATGTAATTTATATAAAAAATTTTATTATTTATAACTTACATATCACTTATAATTATAAAATGGTATATAATTTTAAACTAACATAAATGAGTTTATGTTAATATATAAATGGATTATATAATATTAATATATAATATGTAAGTAGTATATGAACATGTTATATCATACTAGGTTATACGAGGGTACTTCAAATTTCATGGAAAGGTTTGTATACCTTTTAATTCTATTTTTCCATGAACTTTTTGAAGTACCTCATATTATCTTAAATATTGTTATATTACATATGTATTACTTGTGTATGCTATATATAAATATATTTATAAAATGATTATTTATATAGTGCTCTTATCCACACTTTCAGATCATAGGATTGAGAGAGGTAAGAAAAGGGCAGGACTGGAACTGGAATCTAATCTGAGGTTCTCTAAGACCTCTAATCTTCCTCCATGCCGCAACCACTTTTCCTGTCAAATCCAGAAAAAAAGAGGAAAAATGTAGGTTGATTTTATATATTAGTAACCTAGACTGAATATTCATATTTGAAATGTGATGACTGAATATTTACTGTTATTAATCATCAAAAAACTAAAAATGTTTTTATTAAGGTGACTTCTGGGGTTGGCCGGTGAGCTCAGTTGGTTAGAGTGCAGTGTTATAACACCAAGGTCAGGGGTCCAGATCCCCATACAGGCCAGCTGCCAAAAATAAATAAACAAACAAATAAATAAATAAATAAATAAGGTGACTTCTTGATGTAATGCTATATCAATCTGTATGTTTCGTTGATACAATGCATGATTTTGAGGGCCTTTTTTTTTTTTTCATTCTGCTTTGTTTTATAGAAAGTTGTTGCATCAAACCTAAGCATCAGTAAGACAGTAGCTTTGATATTTAAGGGCCTTTTTTCAGTAGTTAGTCTTTTTGTCATCATCTACCTTGTAGCACAAATGAGTCAGCAGATTGGTTTTAAGAGTCAGACTATGGCCATAACTGTGTTATTCTTCAGTCCCAAATAGACTCTAACTTTGACCTTAGCTCCATTTATACAATAGTTTGGCCACCAATTCTATTAGCTATGTTCTTTGTGAGTCTAAAGGCAGATAACTTGAAAAGATTCAATACTTCACCTATACTCCTTTTTCCTGTTTGCTAGTTATTACAAATTTATTTATCTGAGTTTTTTTTATAATTTAGGCTTAAGAAACATCAGGTAGAACCGTCAGAAGGAGTGATTCATCATCTTAGCTCCCATACATACGTCTCCTCTTCCTCAAATAGTATTTACATAGCTTTTGGGGTAGAGTAGTTTTCCTACCAGTCTTCTAATAATGCACAAGCACCAAGACATGGCTATACAAAGCTGTTTTGTCTATCTGTCTCCCTGGAAAAGACAAAATGATTTCAGAATGATAAAAGGGCAGTTTCTTTAGATGGCTGAAATTCAACAATGCTGTGCTAATTAAGAGACTTATGGGGCCAGCAGAGACATGGAGCTTTTCGCCTTGAATCTCTGACTGAAGACTGTACCAAAGATGTAAGAAGGTTTCAGAGTCACTCCCAGTTAACAATTACTTACTTGCAAGATTCATATGCCAGACCCTAGATCTCTGCTTTACTTTTATAACACCTAGAGAGGAAAAAAACTCTACTGAAAGAAATCTACCAATCATTGCTTAAAATTATGGGAATAAGGACAACCGTTGTGTTCATGCAGTGTGTCTGTTGGACTGGCAGTGATAGTTGTATCTGTCCTTAATTTTCACACTAAAACTTTTAAAATGATTGTTAACAAGAACATAACTAAAAATGATCCTCTATGGCAAGACATGGAATTTTAATTTTAATTTGGGAAAACTACAATCATTCTAAAAGAATAATCAAAGTGACATAAACAAATTGTTTAAAATTGCCAAATTTTATATATTAAATATAACACATAATCTATGCATTTTTATTTCAAGCAAAAGCTGATATAATAGCAATTCAACACAGATATGTCTGTTTAGAGTGTTTCTCTTTTTCTTTCTTTAGACTATTTCCATATATTTCTTTCCCCCAAAAGAGCCATGGAAATACTTGGGATAGAGGGTTGACTTGTCATTATTTATCACTGACAACAGAAAACTAGATGCTGTCAATGTACAAGTCATAAGTAAAGAATCAGAATGGAAATGAGAGTAGCTTGTAGGTGAGGAGTTTGGTTCACCTCCTATCATGTTAGGGGCAATGTAGATGTTGGAGTGATGGTTTTGAATCTGAAAGAATTTTTGAATGCTGTTCTGTCTGGGTTTAAATTTAGAAGAAATGCATGGTTTTGAGGGAGTAAGGGGCATACATGAAATGTTGAGTTAGAGAGATCAACCTTGGAACAGTTTGGAAGGCAAACAGAAGGAGGAGAGAGTTTGGAAGGGAGACCGATTAAGGCAATATAGTCCAGTCTCAGCACAAGGTAACAAGGGTGGCGATGGAACTAAAAAGGCTGGTACCAGCCCAGAATAATGTAGGACATAAGAAAAGAGGGAAAGAAAAGGCTAAAGGATGACAAAAGCTCAGGTCTGAGTAACTAAGAGAATGATGGGATTGGAGAATAAAATAAGAAAGTTTTGAAAGGACTTAAACTTTGGGGGAAAGATAACAACTGTGGTTTTAGAGAAGTTGAATTGGAGGGGCCAGAAGAACATTCAGTTTTATATTTGTATTAGGAAGTAGAGATAAGGAACTAAAATTTTGGATCGTTGTCTGTCTCATAGAATCTGATTTAAGAGTAACTTTTATACAGGTGAAAAACAAATTCTGAAATCCTGTCAGATCTCCGAAGGAGAAATTACTTACTATATCACAGTGGACTTTTACTGTACGCAGGGAAATGGGGCGGGGAGCATGATTTGACCTACGGTGCTTCCAAACTGACTAAAAATATTTTGCTATGGAATTAATATTTATAACTAGCTAAGAGCAAGGTACTCTAATTTGCAAGATGTCATTTCTTAATCTCAGGATGCAAGGATGATTGATCCTTTTTGTAGCCATGACCACAGAGCTATGAGAAGATGTTTTAAAAGCAAACACTTGTGTTATTTTCATAAGTATTCAAAGAAAAACATTCCATATTTTTATTGCAACTTGTGAGTAATCACACTAAAAGAAACGTGACATGATTCACCAATGTTTCCATGGTGACTGCTGGATGAAAGAAAGAGTGTTACGACTTCAGCAGTGAGGAACAATCACCAAGATTGTCACAGCCAAAGAGGGAAAATATTTAATAAAAGAAAATAATGACTTCTGGCTTTCAGCCCGGAGGAGGCCAAGGTGCAACTTTCTTTGGTCCTCTGGAATCCGGGCTCATCCGACACCAGCTGTCTCCACCATGCCACCTAAGTTTGGCCCCCACAAGATCAAAGTCATGTACCTGAGGTGCACCGGTGGCAAAGTCAGTGCCACATCTGCCCTGGTCCCTGAGATTGGTCCCTGGGTCAGTCTCCAAAAAAGTTTGGTGATGACATCACCAAGGCAACCAGAAACTGGAAAAGTCTGAGGATTATGGTGAAATTGACCATTCAGAACAGACAGGTTCAGACTGAGGTGGTACTTTCTGCCTCTGTCTTGATCATCAAAGCCCTCAAGGAACCACCAGGAGACAGAAAGAAACAAAAAAACTTTAAACACAGTGGAAATATCATTTTTGATGAGATTGTCAGCATTGCCCGACAGATGCAGCACTGATCTTTAGCCAGAGAACTGTCTGGAACCATTAAAGAGATCCTGGGGACTGCCCAGTCTGTGGGCTGCAATGTTGATGGCCTCCACCCTCATGACATCACAGATGACATCAACAGTGGTGCAGTGGAGTGCCCAGCTAGGTAAGTACAAAGGAAAATATTTTAATGAAGGATCCTTCTGCCATCAAAAAAAAAAAAAAAAAAAAAAAAAAAGAAAGAAAAGAAAAGAAAAAGAAGGAAAATACTGAGGAAACAATATATAATGAAAAGCCTTTTTTCCCCAAAATTATCAAAAACTTCTGAACATTTTCAGTTATAGATGATGATAAAATTTAAATAAATTTCAGCATCCTAAATGCACAATCTGTCTGTTATCTATTAGTTTGTAAGAATGAATAAGAGTAACAATACCTGCCTAATAATCCATTTAGTAGGAACAGCATATATAGAAGGAATATGAAGCCAGGTGTGGGACTGTGCCGGGTGCTTTACTGTGTTCCCTTCAGCACATCAATTAACCTCTCAGAAATTTCCTTCCCTGATCTATGAAGTAGGGACGTATTACCTAATTGGGTTTCTCTGATCTGTGAGGATGAAATGAGATAATGTGGAAGAATCCTGTTGGCTGGAAGAATTCAGGTTGGCTGTTGTCATTCCCATTAGACTGTCTGACCAAATCCTTTGTTCTGTGGTGTGATCCAAAACACTATTCCTAACGCAAGTACTAATGTGACACCTCCTGGAGGATACACCTGGGGGAACTTCTGCCAGGGCATCCTATGCAGGGGGGAGAATTTATCTGTTTTGTCTCAGCACATAGAATGGAGCAACTCTCCAGGGAAGCCTTGTTCAAATTCCCATGATTCTCTGCACTGGGAATGAGACCTAGAGGAAAGTGTTAATGGTAATAAAATGACAAAGGCTCACAAGAATGGCTTGTAGAACCATTCTGCCCTGTAGGGTGGAATCATTTAGAATTATCTCAGGGTTTCCTGATGCCTTTAATCAGGCATTTTGGGGTTTCTCTGTGGTCCGCTGAGTTCCACAGAGGCTGCTGCTTTTGGTAGGTTATTAGTCCTGGGTCAGCACATCTATTTAATGCAGATTAAAAATCTTGTCTACGAAGGTGAGCTTGGAGTGGGAGGAAGGAAAAGTGTTTTCTGTCCTCTGTGATCTGAAATTGATTCCCAAAGCAGCTTGGAAGAAAGAGAAACTTTAAACAAATGATGAGGGCATTAGAGTGCTTGCCTGGAAGTAGGCTAAAAATGAACAGAAAATGGGTAATATTCACTTTGAAATTTAAATCTCTCACCTTCTGTGATCTTAAAGATAACATTATGAAGGATGCTTCTGTATTATATTGGAACAGAAGTTAAATTTCCTAGCCCATAAAATAATCAGCCTTCATAGGATGAAGCATTTTGTAGCAGAAATTCTCCAGTCATTTGCTATAAAATCCGTATTGTTACACGTTTTTTAAAAATCGATAAAAGAATAGCTGAATGTAAGATCACTCTGTCCAGAAAGGAGACTCGCTGATTAGATGAACTCATTGTATGCTAGCTGCAGCTAAGTTGCTAATTAAATCTACTTATAAAAATTGATTATTTGATATTTCAATGTTGAAATAAATGTATTTCTGAGATGTTTCATGGCTCTGAGTCATAGGAAAAAGACTTATTTTGCTGTAACCTTTTCAGTAGTTCATTTTCCAAGCATTGAAAATAAAGTGGAAATTTAAATTTTTAAGCATCTCACTGAGACCCTTATGGCTTATTTTCTTTATCAAATATGTTGTGGACCCTATTATAAGATAGAAATACTAGGCAAAGGTCAGCATAGGACTTAGCTTCCTGGCAATGCGAGATCTGAACAAATTCATGGCTTAGTGTAGCATGTCCTGTGACCTACACTGGGGCTCTCTCACACACACATCTTTCAATGACCTTTTTCAGTGTTTTTCCATGCTGAAACTTTGCTTTGGAATTCTCTGCCTCCCTCCAAAAGCTGTGTCCTTCAGAGCAACAGTCTACAAACTCTTTTGATGATGCACCCATAATCATAAAACAAATGGGAATACATACCTTCAGAATAGGTGTGTACCCCTCAGAATATAAAGTGTAAGCGTGGACAAACAACATAAAACATGCACTAAATCGAAATGTAAACAGAGCTAAAGATAAAATAAGTATTAATATAACATGACTTTATTTTTATTGTATTAACCTAAAATACAAAAAATATTTTTGTGCTCAAAATTGAATGTGTCTGATCTGCTCAGATTGGGAATGTTTTGTGACTAAAGAGACTGCTAGAGGTTGGAGAAATATCAAATCTTCGACTTGCTGGATGTTTACGCTTGCTCATCTTATTAGTATTATCTTCATAAATAGTTGCGTATGGGAATCTTTAAGACACTTGCCTATTTTTAAACCACTTGTCCATTTTGTGAGGGTTAATTTAGTTCAAACTAGATAATATAATAGTCAGTCCATTTAGTGATTTCACGTGGCCGAAGTTCAAAGGAAATGAGCATGGCACTATCAAACTGTATTTAAATATTAGTAAAGCTTGAGTTCTTATTTAAAATAGAGATATAAGAATAGAAATGCTTACATTTTTCCCCACATCCCAGTGGATCACCTTGGGTACCCTTGTGAATGCACACCTCTTCACTTTAGAATCTGATTCTTTGTGGACAGTGTCAGTGTTCCCACAGGTTTCTCTTCTTGTGTTTTAGCTGACTGGTTTTGTAGCACAGTTGCCACATACATACCAATTTGATCTTATGGCCAGAACTAGCCCTACACCATCTGCTATATCCTTGTGGCCTTATCTTATTGTTATTATCATATTGTTATTATCCCTATTTTAACAATGCATCTGGCCCGATGGCCATCTGTTTGCTGTCTCTTTTTCTAAGAACTATTTCTTTTACTTTTGGCAGTTGGCCAGTACAGGGATGGAATCCTGGACCTTGGTTTTATCAGGACCACACTGAAACCAATGAGTTAACTGGCCAGCCCTCAAAGAACTAATTTTACATTAGGGGAAAATATGTAACTGACAATGGTTCCAACAGTTACTCACCAAAAAATGCCAAGAAATTGAAGACATGTTGATAGAACTTCTATAAATGAGATCCCTGGTTTGGTTCTTAGGCTAGAGGAGACAAAGATCTCAAACCTAGAGTCCCCCATTCACCCTGCCTCTCTAGAGCTTGGGATGGCAGCCAACTCTTAGCCTCCTGAAATGCCACACTGCATACTCTCACTCCAGACTAAATGATGGAAGGAATTTAATTGAAGAAATTCATGAATGAGAGCAGATATGCAGTCCCTAGATTGATACCAGTTCCTTTGAGTAGAAGCTGAGGCTTCCAGAAACATGCTGTGGTAGGTAGAATCATAGCCGCTCCCCCTCCCCCAAAGATGTCCACATTCTAATCCCCAGATCCTGTGAAATGTTATGTTACATGGCAAGGGGTAATTAAGGTAGCAGACGGCATTGAGATTGCTAATCGGCTGACCTTAAAATAGGGAGATTATCCTGGATTATCTGGGTGGGCCCAATGTAATTATAGAAGTACTTATGAGAGAGAAAGAGGCAGAAGGGTCAGTGTCAGAGGGATGTGGCATATGAAAGACCCAAGTAGCCATTGCTGGCTTTGAAGATGGAGGAAAAGGCTGCTGGCCAAGGAATGTGGGCAGCCTCTAACTGCAAAAGTTAAGAAAACCAGTTCTTCCCTAGAGCCTACAGAAAGGAATGCAGCCCTGCCAACATCTTGACTTTAGCCTAGGAAGTTCTATTTCAGATTTCTGACCTTTGGAACTGTGAAATAATAAATTGGAATTGTTTAAGTTACAAAGTTTGTGGTAATTTGTTAAAACAGCAATAGAAAATCAATACAGATGTCTTAGAAAAAATATTTACTTTAGAAGAACAATGCAACCATAAGGAAGGCGGAGCAAGAAAAGAAAATAAGGATGCAATCCAGAGGAGGCTCCTTGTGAAAGTTTCAAGATAGGGACTTTCCCCTGGGAATTCAGGGGTGGAGGGCAGGCCACATTTCTCATACGACCTTATGTTCCCCTTTCTTACATTATAATTTTCTCTGTCCAGACCTTCAGTTTTTCATGTTGCTGAAACCAAGGGAGAAAGGAAATAAAGGTGACTTGCCCATATCTGGCTGAAACCACTGTTATTTTGAGAATACTGAACACTAATTGGAAAGGAGATGTCTCCAAATGGTTGTCATTGATAAGATGCCTTATCAAGGAAACTATGCATCATTGGAAATAAACTTCAGTTACTGACTAGATTCGGAAGTGAATTTCCAGATACTATCTGCTTCAGATGTTGATTCCTTTTCCTCTTCTTTCCTGAAACACTACAAGGTTTCAGGAAGCTGGGGAGCTGGAGCACATTTAGTGGGTCATTCCATACTGCACTCTGCCCTGGTGTCTGGTCATGATTGATGACTACTGTGATATTATAATTTAACCAGAAGCACCTCTGACCCACAAGTGCATGTACTTATGTGTGTGAATGTATGCGTATGTAGCGCAAATCTGTGTTAAAGGTTAAATCACCTGTTCTCCCAACTTGAAAAATGTGTAAGATTCTCCATTTTCCAACTAACAACATTGTCTTCTTTCTTTCTGTGCCTATTACTTCTCCAAATAACAGGGAGAAAATCTGAAATGATAATAATTTCTTTGGACTATTTTATTTCTTTTCTAATGTTTCAAATGACATTTCAGGCAATTGCCCTGGCAATGACCTGGAGGACCTAAATGAACAAAGCTTCTAGTAGTCAAACCTGTTTCAAGTGGCACAGAAAGGAAGTTTGAATCTACTTTGTGCTCACTGGGATGTTTTTATTAAATACACTTTGTAGAATTCCATCCTCTATTAAAGAGAATGAATATAATTAACTGTTATACTGATGTAACTGATTTGCATTAAACTCAGATAAATCCCTGGTATGTATCAATGTTGATGATTCTGCTTAGAGAAATAATCCAGGATAGAGATAAAACAATAACTTCTTAATTCTCTCTTGGTGTATGGTGTCATTTATAGGATGATACCAACTTTGAGAAAGGATTGTCACACTTTAATATCCATGAATGGATTTGCTTAAAAAGAGCATATGCCATGAAGGTATAATTGTGTTTTGTGGTGCCCCAATGGGATCTTATCCTATTTCATGGAGAGATTTTTAATTATATTTAATAAGATCTGATTTGTATTAAATAAAGCTGCGGGTTATTTGCTGAAAGTCAGTTGGAGACATGTACAATGAAAGTATGACTCTGACTAGTCACATATAAAGTTCTGAAGGTCAAAAGTCTGATTCAGAGAATGAGTATAAATCTTGAACAGAACTCCAATTAGTTAAACCAATTTATGTTATTGCTTTAAATCTCTGGAGCTGCTTTTTAGCTACTGTCCACTTAATAAACATATATTGAGCAGTTACTTAAGCTAGGAATGAGGCAGAGCTGGAAATATCAAGAAATTCAAGAGGTAGTCTTTGTTTTTAAAGACTAGGCAGGAGGAAAAAAAATCCAAAAAAATAAAGAATCGACATGCAGTCATATAAGTCCTTTAATAGCTATAATAGAGGCTTCTTCAAAGTACTAGAAAAGCTCAGGGGGAAAGTGATTAATTCTTCCAAGTGACAGAATCATAAAGAAAGCAGCTTTTGAGTTTGGATTCCCTTCCTTTCCCTTCCCTTCCTTCCTTCCCTGACCACATTGTTCCAAAAAGGAGTTCCATAAAATGATATATAAAAGACAAGATATCCAGTTTTAAAGTAAAGAGGAAAAAAGATAAGTTCAGCTTATGGAATATATCCAGGAATAGAGCTGGGAAAATTCATACTCTTGGTTACAGATGGGCTACAAATTTGTCTCTGAAAGTTCTGGCAACCATTGTGAAAGGGAAAAGCTGCTGAGTGTCACTATGGAGCATTGATAAGAGAAATACAAACCAATCATATGGGAGAAGTAAAACTGTTCTGGGCCTGAGATCAGCCAAGGAGATATTCTCTAAGGTGTTTTCATAAAGATGATGCATCAGAAAAATGTGATAATGTCTTTGACAAGTTCCTTGTAGAGAGAGAACCAAGTCAGATGGAATTTACAGGACAAGTAACAGTTTGTCAGGTAGGAGCAAAGGAGATGTACATTACCCTGAAAGAAAGTGCACATGCCAGTTTTTAGAAGTCCATACAATACTTCAATTAGTTTGGTAGAGTTAGTGCATAGAAGGGGTGGACTGGAAAGAGATGCCATGAATTGATGCTTGAGAAGAAGATTGAGGTCAAATAACAAAGGGCCTGAAGCCACACATGGATCTTGACCTTTATACCACTAGCAAAGTTTGAGATAAAGACTGAAAATGAGTAAAGTTATGACCAGATAAATTATTTTCTCCCATATTGCCTGGCTCTAGCTATCATAACAGTAACAAGTGGAGCGGGGAAAGCAGGAGGAAAAGCAATGACAGACAATTAACAAAATCTTCTCATATATTACTTCTAAGGAAGACTCATGCCTCATCTGCCTTTCTACCACACAGTATCGCTCCATTAGTGGAATTTGCTATGTAAGCCTACTTAGGCCATTTCCTGTTCCTTAACTGTCTAAGTTTACCAATCATTTTGAGGATAGTAAATATCCAATTTTTTGAAGCATATGCAACTCAAATTTAGAAGAGTAAAGAAAACAAAATTCCCTGGCCTCAAGAGTCAGTACTATATATGCCTGCTTTTTGTGGTCCATTAGCTGGCTGAAGGAAGGAAAGGAGCCTCTATTGAGTAGAAGCATAGGGTTGCTTTGCTGAACAAAAGGAATTTTTGTCCCAGTTCCGGTGTTTCTAGGTTCTGCTTTAAGACCCACTGAGGAAGTTCCCTTCTAAAATTGCCCAGGCTCCTTTCCCAGCCTTTGCTCTCTAAATGGTTTGCAGTTGCAAGAAAACCAAGCTCTGATGTTCAGCTTAATGTTTCTCAAGCATGCTAAAGAGTGGAAGACAGACTTGCCTTCCACTCCCAACTGGCGGATGAAATCCTGATTTTGCTATCAGAGTACATAACCAGCTCCCCGATCACAGATCCCAGTTGCCAAAACCAAAATACTACCTCCAACCTCTTTTCCTGAAAAAGGCAAATTTATTAGATAGAACAGAAAGGTCCAAGGCAAGGGTATCACTCTTTCTACCTGCACTGTTTTTGCTTCCTGGGGGCTTCCTCACTAAGACTGCCAGGGAGACAACTGAGTCTGAATGACAGTCTCTCAGACCCTGAGCAGGTGAGGAAAAGGACTACACATCAGATGCTTTTGAAACATGCGCTAACTGTGGGATTCTGGCATAGATTCTGCAGGGGGCTATGCTGTACTTAGACACCCTTCCACATTGGATGGGTCTCCTAATGAGCTAGTTTAGAGTAGCCAGTACAATACACTATTTGCTATAGTTATCATCTTTGCTGAGACATCAAATCTCTGTTATCAGCCAGGCATGGTGAGATTAAAGGCAAAGCTATATGATGATCAGCAGACCCCACCTTAATCCCTTCCCTTTTATATGTTGGCCAAAAGATGTACCAGTTTCCCTGGCAACATGGGGCTCAACTGCTCAGTAAGGACAGCGAGCAGGAATGTACATGTTGGTAGCAAATGAACTGAAATCAAGGAGAAGTTCTCTTGACTAATGTGCCCACCCTTTAAAGGAGCCCTAGATAATTGAAAATAGCTTTGAGGTGACAGAAGTATAATTCACAGTGGTGTGTAAGTGTCGGACAGAGCAAAACACTCAGGATATAGTGATGGACAAAGAAACAAATTCTGATCTGAATACAATATTTGCAGAAAGGTTATTGAACCAAGAGGAATTAGGAGGGTTGGGTTATAACCTCACTGTGTCATTGCAGATATATGGCAATGACCTATCTAGGCCCCAATTTTCTAATAGGCAATTGAATGAGGAGATCTCAAAGTCCCTTCCACATTGAAGTATAACAATCTTACCATGGGAAGGCAACAAGTTCTCACCTGGTGTTTGAAGCATAACAACCATGACTGTTTGGCTTAACTACTTTCTTGGCTCTGAGGACCATTATTCTCTCTCAGAAAATGTTCTTGGCCACTACAGCATCTTCACTCAAACAGGAAGATTAAGCCCTAAAAAGCTGCATGTGATGTCTGCACTCTGTGCTAACAAATTGGAATTCAGGAATATCCGAGGTAGTAATATTTATTTTTGTAGGAAGGAGCCATCAGTAGTTCTCTGATAAGAGAATCTGGGAGAAGTCAGAAAATTGTGGAATCTTTTTAAGAAACAAGAAGCCAGTTGCTTAGTTATTGGGAGAGTAGGGGAAGACAGGGCAGCAGGGCCGCTTGTATGTTCAGCATCCAGGAGGTAAGGTTGAAAGAGAAAGGAAAGGGAAGACAAATACCGAATGTCTCTGAGGAAGGCTGGCTAATGCAGTGCTACTGCTCAGCTGATTTGTATCAGCACAGCTGCCTGCCATTGGTCTCACTCCCAAAAGCCCCTGAAAGAACCATGTCATTTTGACATATGCTATAGGTTTGGCCAAATGGGGATAGGGTTCAAAATCCTGAATGCCAGTTAACTAAATCCCAGTGAAGCTTTGATTCTCCCTAAAGAGACATCAAGTGCATCAACTCTCCTTTTGAACAGCACTGTGATTATTCTTCCACAAATCAGTACGAAACCTCAATTCTCAAGGCTCTCTCTTTTTGTCTCAGACCCCACAGCTTAACTCACAAAGGAAAAACCAGCTCAAAGTCTCATTACAGCCAAAGCTAAAACCTTGTCAGCGAATAAGCATGACCCAGCTATTTCTTTTTTCCCACTTTCTGGTTGGATAGAGGGCAGACTTAGAGGCAGGTCATAGGTGAGATGTCTGGGGAACCTCTCCATCAGCCTATGGAGCTTTGTGTTTGCATTTCTGCCATAGAAATAAGAACTATTACATGGCCAGTCACTGTGCTGGACGCTGGGGCAAATATCCACAAAAAGAAATATGAGATGTATTATATCTTAGTAGGAGGAATGTATTAGAGTTTTGGGGGAGAGAGGAGGTGGAGGGAGGTATGGAGCTTACCATAGTTCGAATGCTCCAGAATGCCTTTCCTTCTTCTTCCTATCCTCGTCCTCACATTAATCCTTCTTTGAGTCTCTCCTTGTTTGTTATTTCCCAGATCTCTCCTATCAAGATGGGGATTTTAAAAATGGGGATGAAGTCAGATCACTGAGGTCAGACTAAGATGAGGAGAGGAGAGAGAATTGACCCTGCCTATCCCCTGAAATATGACACAGGTCTCAATTTGGACATCTGCAGAATATCCTTCTTACAGGATAGTCTAGTAGAGGTATGAGATTATAGGAAAATGACTGGAAAAAAATGAAATACTAAGCAACAGAATATCACCACCAGGTGGGGGTGGCATGCAGAGGGAGTAATGGGTGAGAGGCAGGTTTTACTGCATCGTGAATGGACTCCTGCATGAGATAGTCCTAAATTCAAGTTGTAGAGGTTCCCTCACAAGCTGAGCAGCCTCCATTCCTATATGTAGAATTTGTAGTTTATATCTCCTCTGAGTGATCTCTCTGAGTGTTTCCACCCATAGAAGAAAAGACAGGTGACACTGAGCCAGTTGCTGAGCCCAGTATTCAATAGACTGATGGGTTCCATTTCCCGTCTCTCAGAACACTTGCTCTATTCTAGGGAATGCCAGCCACCACATAAGAGGTCTGCCTATGCTGAAGCTTCCATGCTGAACAGAGTTATATAGCCATGCAGAGAGGCTACATGGAGAGAGATGCTTGACCAGCCCCCAGTGAGCCAATATACCTACAGATGATTCCAACCCCAGCTCCTCTCTGAC
This sequence comes from Galeopterus variegatus, assembly GCF_000696425.1. NCBI lineage: Eukaryota > Metazoa > Chordata > Mammalia > Dermoptera > Cynocephalidae > Galeopterus > Galeopterus variegatus. The sequence continues at coordinate 553,933 of NW_007726375.1, read as the reverse complement.
AGCAGCCATATACGAGAACCACTCAGCTGAGCTGAGCAAACCCACAGAAATGTTTGTATTAACAATAATGCGTCATTTTGAGCCACTACATTCCATTATTATGCAACAATGCATAACATAAGAGTGACCCTGAGCAACGTAGTTCACCTCTCCAATCCTTAGTTTCTTCATCTATAAACGAGGACACAGCAATGTCTATCTCTGAGGGAGGTTGCAAGGTATCAGTGAAATAAAGTTTGTAAAACAGTTGGCACAATACCTCACTTAGTAGTTAGAAATGTGTCTGTTCAAATGTTCAAAACGTTCTGTTCCAAAATTCAGAATTTGTCAGATTTATAAAAGTAACACTATACATATACTATAGCACCCTAACTGGGGGCTACTTAAGCCTTGTGATCAAACACATTAATATTTCTGCAGTAAAGCATATGAACAGTCATATGAAGAGAGATAAATAAAGATACATAATCCCACTGTAGGTCAGTTAAGTTTTAGCCACCAAATCCATCCAAGTTGGGTTGAATGAGTCATCATAGACATTTAAATTTTTCAGAGCTATTTTTGATTTTGGATTTGTGTATAAAAGATAGTGGACTCATATTTTTCTTCTAAATGTAGTTACCACATGCTTCTGCCTTCATTTATCCTTTCTATACTCCTATGACTTAATTGAGGTTAGCGTTTAATACTAATTAATAAATAAATAGCACCTATATATTCTGTTCTTGAGAACACACTTGCTAATTGCTTCTACAGAGCCTTTCCAACAGTTCTTTGGTTTTGGCAGCTGAAATTCACAGTCAGCTCTTTGTTTTGTTAGATGAGTGTGTGGAAGAGAAATACAGCACCACGAGAAAGGTATGGTGGGTCAAAGGAAATGCTATTTAGCAAGACATACTGTCTGTAAAGCAAGATTCATCTGTTTTTTCTCTTCTAGAGAATCTGTCTCACATTTTAATGACCCCATGGCATCTGAAAGCAGCGTAGTAACCCCGGTAACCGGGAATAAGACTTGCAAGATCATCAAATGGATATTTTATGGGACTCTGTCATAGTTAATTCACTTTTGCTAAATCCTCCAAGTGCCAATTTACCCAAAAGGGATTTTTCCCTCCATGTTGAAATGAAACGCGGTAGGAAGATTCCTCTTTTTTGTTAATATCCTTCACAATTATGACCATTTGAAGCATCTGGCACTGTCTATTTCATACACAGAATATGCAGAAAGTAACATTTCCCCCTGATGGAAATCCAGACAAGAATTGCTATGGGGAGGGAGGAGTAAAATTTTTTTAAGCTTATTTTCTTCTTCGGTGTGAAAAGAGATAAATCCTTAAATATGTTTTTCTTTTTTTTTTTTTTCTGGAACAAAGAGCAGAAATCATAAAAAAGAAACATTATTATGAGACACTTTCTTTTGTCTGAAAGTAACCAGATATCGCATGGCCAAATTATAGAGCAGTGACAACAGTTATTTAGCTCTGAATAACATAGCACTGCAAAGCACTGCGAACTCAAAGCCAGAGAGAATGCAGTCACTGTCGCTGGCTGTGTACCACCTTCAACAGACGTCAAAAACACTCATTGCAATGAAGGCATCATTTCAGTTTAACCTCAAAACATCAAACCACCTCCGAATTCCTTGTTGTTGTTTCTTTCCCCATAGAATTTCTTTTCAATGGAGGTTTTTCTTTCTTTCTTTTTTAGGGAAACCTAAAAGAAATATTTAAAGCCTCTTCATATAAATATTTGAGAGCAGGGTCTTGATCCCTTTCTTATACTTTTTAAAGTACCATTTATTTACATTGTTCAACACTACATACAAATGACGAGAGAAAAGAGAGGAGACTGTGCTCGTCTCACTATGTTCTTTGAGTTTTGATCCAGAATCACTACAAGAATTCTGCAGACTACAGGAACTCATTGAGTACGAATATCAATTTTACATTATAAATTCAGAATCTGAATCAAAAGGTATCCAGGAAACCCTTCCAAAATGTATTATTAAACTAAAATGTTCCTCAATGAGTTTTGTTTTTTTCCTATTTATGCTTGTGTCAATATTTTGTGCATTCACACCAATACTGTGCATGTGTTTAGTGTTCACAAACCCTCCATCAGTGAGAATGAAGAATTTTTCTTAGTCATGAAGAGAATACATATTGATTTCTTATATTTGTTCCACGCATCAGGTGCGGTCTTGGAAGTAAAAAATGAATGAGATATAATTTCTGCTTTGAAACATTTCACAATCTACTCCAGCCACAGTAGAACAAAATTTACCATATAAATTTTGTGGGAAAATCTTATGATATGAGTATAGCTGAATATACACACTCATGCACACACTCACACACACACGTATCTGTAGGAACAATTAATTCTAGCTGGATACTGTCAAGAGGATTGCAGACCTGCAGTGGCAGAACTAGTTGGCCCAAAAGAGGAGGCTGAAAATGGACCAGTGGCCAGAAAGCTGCATAGAAAGCATAGCAAAGACCGGGGAGTCTGTAGCTATTCCAATTTAAGAGGAATCCAAGTGAACCAGAAAGTGATGCTGGGAACTGATCAAGTTAGGAGACTGATCATGTGTTCTACCAGCTGACAAGTTCATCAACAACTAGAGAACAAGGAATATTTTCCAAGAAATCAAGGAACATGATGTACAAGAGCACGAATTTTTTCTTGCAACCCTGAGGGCTTGGGAAGCTTCCCTCTTACTCTGTATATCTGAGCAACATCTGATTTGTAACAAGCAGTAGCAAAAAAGAGGCTGAGTAGGCGACTGAGCGTTCTCATTTATGAGAGACTCTACCCTAAATGATAAGCTTAAGTAAGAGTGGGAGTTTATTTTCTGTCTATTACACAGTGGATGGGGACTCCTGAAGGAGACTAGATCAGTTTAAGATTACAAAAAAAGAACAACATCTTTTCAGCCCTTCTTATAGCATAGGAATGAATTATGTCTCTACTATACACATAACCTGTACAACTGACAAGTATCTTCCCCACTCTAAATGCAAAATGTTCATCAAACTTCTTTTCAAAATTAATTTCCAGGAAAAAAAGTTCTTGAGAATTTCCACTACTCTCTGAATAATACTCTATATTCTTTAAAAAATGAGTAAGGCTATTTTATACTTTAAAACAATTGGGGAATTAGCAAAGATAATAGCAATATACAATGTTATGTCATGGTTGCTATGTATAAGGTGTTAGGATAAACCTTGTACATACATAATTTTACTTAACATCAAAACAAACATGTTCAGTAGGTTCTATACTTATTTTAATTTTTCTGACAAGAAGTGGAGTCTTAAGGAATTAAATTTGTTTCTTTGGTGAGCTGTTAATAAGTGGTAGAGTCAGGATTCGAACCCAGGTCTGTCTCTAGAATCTAAATAATTAAATACTACACAGACTGCCTCGTGGCATATTTATCTGCACTTTCTACTCTAAAACAAGTGGACAAGCATGTGAAGCAGGTAGATGGGATATTCTTATCAACATCTGCTTCTCTAACCTAGGCAGAGAAAGGTTTAGTTCTACTCCCAGGAATGTGCTGGCTTGTCAATGTATTGCTTTGTAATGATTCTCAAGTCTGGTCATATGGGTAAATACAATTTCCCTCAATTTCATCTCCTGTCATTAGACTGAAAGGTCTAATTAGAGGGCTAGAAGAATAGCTTATAATTCATTTCTGTCAGTGGCTGGTGCATATATAGCTACAGAGATTTCCTGAGGGGAGTGGTCAGGGGCTCTCAGGCATCTGTCAGGGAGAAAATTTGAGCAAGGGGACAATGAAGAGGATTGGGAACACAAGGAACTGTGTTTGATTTGTAAACCCTATGTCAACGCCAGGGACGGTGTCAATCAAGCACACCAATATCTTCATATTAATTCATAGTATACACTACTTGATTAGTTCAGAAAACTTGAAATGCGAAGGTACTTCAAAGAGTTTGTGGAAAAATGGAATTAAAAGATAACATGCATCTTTCTGTGAACATTTTGAAGACTCCTCATATCAACAAAATGACAATGAAGTGTATTTACTTTATTACCTCCTACTTATTGGTAGCTAAATTATCTGGACAATATGAATTTTCTCATTTGGAAGCAGTTTAATTTTCTAAAAACTTTTGGTCAATATTAGCATTAATCACATGGCTTTTCACTTTTCCTTTGTTCCATCAGCCACAGATGGGAAGTCAAATAAATCACTTACACACACAAAAATGTCGAATTACATATAAAGTTCTCAGAAATAACTTATTATTAAAGGAAATATTGTTTTTAAAAAATCCTTGGGAATGTACAAGTGTGCTGATATTCTACCTATAGCTATATTGAAATTAGTGAGATTCTCATTCCATCCAGTCTGATGAGAATTTTAAAATAAATACTGTGTTCATAAAGCTATAGCTTCTTTATATATCCAGGAATAAAAGTTAGAAATGTGATTTAAAAAATTCTGTTTACAATAGTAACAAAGTTATAGAATGAATAAGAATAGACTTAATAAGAAATGTGAAAGAGCTACATTAGGAAAACTATAACAATTTACAGTGAGAAAAATTTTAAAACTTGGAAAAATAGAGAAAACATATGTTCTGGATGGAAAGTTAATATTGTAAAACTGCCAACTGTTCCTAAATTGATTAAAATATTTTAATGTAATCCCAACAAAAATCCCAATGGCATTTTTAAACTCCTGCCAAAATAGTCTGGAAGAATTAAATGTGCAAGAATAGCCAAGAAAGTTTGGATAGGCTAGAAGCAGCAGATATCAAAATGTAAATCAAGGTCACAACAATGAAAAGAATGTTCCTGATATGGTGTTGATGTAAGAACAGAGATGTTAAAAACAGGAGAAAGTCTAGAAATATGCCAAGCATATAAAAGAAATTATTACACACTACAGATAGCATCTTAAATCCTTGGGGAATGGATTTATCACTCAAAAATGGGTTGAAGAAAATGTGTTACCTATTTGAGAAAAAAAGAAAAGAAGAGATAATTTGGCTGCAAAAATTCACACATATGAAAGCTAATTTTAAAAGAAAATATAGATGGTTATTTTTCTCTTATTGGGGTAAAAATGACCTTTTTAAACAGATATTCAGAGACAGAATTTACCTTAAAAAGATATGTCTTTAATTTTTAACATAAAGTTTTAAGGCAAAAGACACATCAAAAAGTTTGTAATGAATTGCTGATATAATCAAAAAGGTAAGAATGAGCATGTCATACACAGAAAGGGTAACTGCGTGAGGCAATAGGTGTGAATATGCTTGACTATGGTAATCATTTCATAATGTATACCAAAATATCACGTTGGACACCTTAAATATATACAATAAAAAATAATCACACCAATAAAAAGTGGGCAAAAAGATAGTAACAGGAAATTTACAAATTAAACACAAATAAACATTAGCATAAATTAATCAACATAATCTATAAAAACTAAGATGCTCATTCTGAAAAATGAAAAGTTGGATTTAAAACTGTGGTTAAAAAAATAGAATACGCATTGCAATTATGGAATCCTTTTAAGTGTTATTATTCTAAAAATGATTTTAATTCCATATGCTGATCTGTTTTTCAGTAAAACTTTGTGTTGATATTCTTCAAACTTCATACAATCTAATAGTAAAGTTGTTTCGTGTTATGTTTATCTCCTTGTCATGTTCATATGGGATACTGAAGTTTCTGTTGTAATAAACATTTTCAACTATACCAAAGATACTAGCCTTGTAACTTGAGTGAAATTAGACATAATTATGGCTTAAAACAGGCTTCATCTTATAACTTATTGAGCTTCCTCTGACGTGAGGTTTCCTAGAGGTGGTGGTGGTGGTGATGGAGGGGGGTATCCATTATGGCTCCGCAGCTTCTTTTCATTTTTGCTGATCCATGAACATTTCTGGGAGCTTATCAGGTCTTTTGAATGTTTACTTAGAAGGGCTTCATGCTGTAAGTTGGCCAAATACTCAACAGTGATTTAAAGAAAAGAGAACTCAGCATATCATCAACAAATATGTTTAAAGTGCCCAAATGGTGCAGGACTCTGTACTCCATCCTACAGCATACCAGGATATAGGGGCCCTATTGTAGGCACTGGAGAGATGGGTGGAATGCATCTTATCATCACTGTTTTCCTCTCCTGGTTCATTGCTATGAGGGTATTTCAAAAAGTTCGTGGAAAGATCATATTACCTTTTAATTCTATTTTTCCACGAACTTTTTGAAGTACCCTTGTATATGCAAATAGGCCATATTCTCTAATGCAGGTTGACGTTGCCCTAAGTAGTCAGATATTAGATATGTCAGTGACAGTAGGAGTTATACAAGACTTTCGGGACGAATGAGTCTTATCTCAATTTCATCAACTGTGGCTGCCATTCTACTTGTCTGCTCGATGGGACACACAGCTCAGCCTTGATCCCTCAGGGTTTCACCCTTTACTCCAACCCAATCTCTGGCTTCTCCGTGTACATTTTTTTTTTTTTTTTATGTCTGGATGGTGTGGGGATCTGAACCTGTGACCTTGGTCTTATAAGCCTGTGCTGTAACCAACTGAGCAAACTGGCCGGCCTCTCTGTGTACTTCTTGGAGGGACACATTAATTAGTTAATTTGTTGATTAATTAAACACTAGTGTGATCTTGTTCAAACAAAAAGTTCATATAGCCTTTTGCTCAAAATCCACCAATGACTTCTCATCTTCTTTAGAGTAAAAGCCAGCTTCTCATTGTGCCTTCCAAGGCCATACATGATTTCTGGCCCCACCCTGTCCTTTTTTTCTGACCTTACTCCTATTACTCTCCCCATTGTGTGCCCTAGGAAAGCCTCCTTCTTGTTCTTTCAACACACTGGGTATGTTCCTACCTCCAGGCATTTATTTTTTCCCTCCTTCTCAGACTTCTCTTCCTCCACATATCTACAGACTACTTCCCTCATTTTCTTAAGTCTTTGATCAAATGCTATCTTCTTGCTGAGGCTTGCCCTCATCCTGTTTAAAATTTTGCCCCTTCCCCAAACACTCAAGTCTCTTTTCCTAGCCTGATTTTTAGACCTCACTACTGATCTGTAAAGAATATACAATATATAGTTTCCCTGACTAAACTGTAGGCAACTTAAGGACAAGAACTTTGGTCTGCTCAATTCATTGTTGTTATATCTGCAATGCCTAAAATAATACCTGTCACACAGTGGGCACTCAATAAACAGTTTTAGAATGAATGAGTGAATTTATGGAGCTCAACATACAAAACTGAACAGAACATGACACCTGCTTTTGGTAGGATGCCTGATCTGGTACTTGGAAAAAAAGGGGGAAAAATTATAGCCATGTATTAAGTTCTAAAACACGAATTCATAAGCACTACAGAAATATACATATAAGAAGACTCACTAATGTCCACCTAGAGAAAAGTTGACCCTGTAGCTGATGCTGCTTGTTGTGTTCTGGTTTCATCCCACTTGGTGGTTCACTGGTCCACATATCTCCAGACCTATCTTGCTGATGCCCTGCAAAGGATCACTTCCAGGGATGCCTCACCTGGCCCTAGCCTAAGGAGAGTTGTAAGAAATTGCCATGGCAAATTGGAAAGTGCACTGCTTTGAAGTCAGCTGGGTTTGGTTTGGAATCTCAAGGTCATAGCAGAATGATGGGAAAATTTCAGACTCTGCCAGTTCTCTTTTCTTCACTGACAATCCCATAATGCCCTTTGCTTCTTTTCCCAAAATACATAAGATAAAGTCAAAGTTCTATTTTGTTACCAGCTCACAAAAATACAGAGTTACTCTAAGCAACCATGTCTTGGTAGCTTTTTTTTTCTGTTTAAACATTGTTGGAAGTTGCCTTAAGTTGTTTGGGGGAAATATTCTCATTTCACACAGCTTTCACTTCAAGAAAAGGTTAAGCCAACTTTGCTTCAAGGAACCAGAAAGCGGAATAGAATTCTAGGTGTTCTTTTTAATTTGACTCTCCTTGGTCTATAAATTAATCTCTCTACCTTCTTTGCCAGAGCTGCCCCACTGTCTTCAGAGTGGGCTGCTGAGAGGAGCCTGTGGAGTTTCGAGATCACACAAACTTTCTTCAAGTCCTGTTTTTTTCCTCTCCTTATCTTTCAGAGAGAACAGACTGAAAGTGAGATCTGGTTTGAGCATAGTAAAAGAATAACTCTTACCATACTGTTTTCGTTTTTCTCCCTGACTTCCCCAACTTCTCCTGAGAGCATAAAGGCCATATGTTGTAAAACCTAAGCATTAATAATTTGGAAATGGTTGAGTCTTTCTTCTAGGTTTGTAAGTTCTAGGTTTATTGAAACCACTTGGGCTAAAGAAAAAAATACAACTCTTTAACAGGGCCTATAGAGCCCTTCAGAACATTCAACTCTACCACTGGCTAGCTATATGACTTTGAGTTAGGATTAGGTAATAGATGCCTGCCTTGCGGATTGGCAGGATTAGCAAGTAGTGGTAGCTATTATTATTCCTTGGATAGAAGATCATAAGTATGAAGGGCTGAACTTTGTTTTCCATTCCCATAATGCATGTTTATTGAAGGATTCGTCTAAAATGCTAGTGCATCTACCATGAAACGTTGGAGACTAGTGAGAATATGTTTTCTGGCAGTAGTCCCATTCCAAGTGGCCTTCTGAAATGTTCACATGCATTCAAATTTATAACATCCTCATGTTATCCCAACGGATGTAACCATGACAAAAAGATTTTACCAAGTATCTAATCAAAAACATTGATTAACAAGCAATGGTTAGTTACTGGAAAAGTCACTTCTTTCTGACAGATTTTCCTCTTACTTTTCAAAGATGATAGAAGGTTGAAGATCTCAATTCTAGCAAATATATTTATTACTTTCAAAGATTTACTTATTTAAAAACATATTTCAAATTACCTTTTTTAAAAAGATTATTTATTCATTTATTTTTATTGACACATTTTAATCATACGTAATTATGGGGTACAATCTGATGTTTCGATACATATATAGATTGTATAATAACTGGGTCATGGTAGTTAGCGTATCCATCCAGAATCTCATGCATTTATCACTTCTTTGTGGTGAAAACATTCAAAAGCCTCTCCTCTAGTTATTATGTAATATACCTAATTTAATTGTTAAGCATAGTCACCCTACCGTGCAATAGAACACAAGAATTTATTCCTCCTATCTAATTGTAAGTTTACTCCCATGTTTATTGCAGCACAATTTACAATAGCCAAGATGTGGAATCAACCTAAGTGTCTAACAAGGGTAGATGCATAAAGAAAATGTATACATACACAGTGAAATACTATTCATTCATAAAAAAGACTGAAATCCTGTCATTTGCAGCAACATGGATAGACTCAGAGGTCATTTTTCTAAGTTAAGTAAGTCAGGCACAGGAAGAAAAATACCACATGATCTCACTCATATGTGGAATCTAAAAAAAATTAAAAGTTGATATAGGGACAGAGAGTAGAACAGTGGTTACCAGAGACTGGTGGTAGGGGAGGGTGAAAAATAGGGATAGACTGGTCAATGGGTTCAAATAACCTTTTCAAGGTTATTGTAGATATGACTTTATGGAAAGCACATTTTAAGTCTACCTAAATTTTATTCATTTGGAGTTTTAACTCTTGCACTGGATACTGTACATCTGCCTGCATCCTCTTTTACCACAGATGCATATGGTCTCCAGTTATTACTGCTAGTGGCTCTCAGATGCCCCCTATTTAAGGGCACCCTACATCCAAATGACTGACTGATGGCATAAAGGAAGAATGTTCAAAAGTCCAGTCCTCTTGCCTCAAGGCAGGATCAACTCTGTGGTTCAATTCATGCCGCAGAGGTCCCCATGGGATCAAACTGAACTACATCTTCAGCTGAATCCACATTGCTTATCTTTTCCCCCGTACTCTATCCTGCTTCCATAAATTCCTTACTCCTGAGAGTGCTCCCTCAACAAACAACATGCACCTTAATCATTGTCACAAGCTCTGTTTCTAGCCATTCCCACCCAGGATAATTTCACACAACACATTGGTCCATACCTTACACTTATGTGGGGAGACGAGGAAGAATTTCAAGAAAAGAATACAGACTTGATGAACGTAAAAATTGTATGTAAGAGAATTGGAGAGTCAAATAAATAGACCAATGTTTCCCAAAAGTTCCAGTACTTGTTAAAGATGCAGATTTTTGAGTTTCATTCAGACGCACTGAATCTGAGTCTTCAAAGGAGGTCACTAAGAAGCTATTGGTTTAACAGGGACTTCAGGTGATTCTTACCATTAGTAAATCTGGGATACAATGAACAAGAACAGAATAGAACAGGGGTTGGCAAACTTTTTCTGTAAAGGACTAGACAGTAAATTTTTTAGGCTTTGTGGGCCATATAGTCCCTGTTGCACTACTCGACTCTGCCTTTATAGCTGGGTAATAGCCATAGAAAATATGTAAACACTGAACATAGATGTGTTCCAATAAAACTGTATTTACAAAAATAAGTGCTAGGCTGGATTGGCCCAAGGGTGACAGTTTGCCAACCCTTGTGCTAGAGCACGGGGGGCATAAAAGTGGTTTGGTGTTCTATAATGATTTGGCTGCTAAAGGTTTAGTATTATTCTTTCTTTAGCTAAATGTTTACATAATGTTGATAAGGCAAAAACCTTCCCAGAAGTGGAGAAACATTGTCATTTTTCTAACCTTGTTCCCAATGCTTGAACGTCACTAACCTTGCCATGAGGTGATTTAAACACGTATTTCAGAGGGGAGAGAGTTCCTAGAGGCCAAGTCTGCTATTCTTTTATGCTGATTCATAGTATTGCCAGAGGCCATTCCATCAGGACAGACTTCAACTACTGCAAAGAGAGATGTGGACTTATTTCATTCTTGTGTGTGTGTGTGTATGTGTGTGTGCATGGGCTGGATCTCTGGCATTAAATATGGAAAATAAAACTTGAGAACTTTTACAACATTTACTCTGGGTAAGTATGAGTTTACTTGAGTCTTCTGTTGAGTTGAAAGTGTGTAATTAACTTTATGAAGACTTACAAATAGCATTATCCTTATTCATTAAGATTTTATGGTCCTCTTCACATAGTATATGTTGTTATAATATTAATAGAAAACTTCAATGTTTGGCATAGATACTGCAAAATAAATAATTTTACATTCAAATCAGTTCCCTTTAATTATGTTCTCAACTTTTATCACCACCTATTAGAATGCGCTGCATAGAATTTTGTTTAATCCAGGTGACTCACATTCATCTTTAGATGACCCTGAGAACAGCATTAAAAAAAATGCTCAGCTCTGCAGCCAGACTATTTACCGTTAGGCTGTGACTTTGGCTACTTGGAATACATTTAATTCATGTAAAAAAAGAATAGTGACAGCTTTCTCATTAAATTGGCTTTAGCCTCTGAACTCTGGGCCCACATATGTTTATTGTGAAGATTGCTGCTTGTCGGCAGATTTGTCACCTGCTGCATTACTCCTTGGAATCATTTCAACAAGGTTTGGAATGCTTTCAGGTCTGTCTACAGGATATATTTCGAGGAAATCTCAGGTTTACCTTACATTTAGCATTTGTGATATTTGAAAAATGTAGTGCTTAAGAGAAAATTCAATTAAAATTCTTGTTGGGTGGACAAGGATCGATGGTTGTCTGGCAGGAAGCCAGTATATATCACTGGGATGATCACAAGCAAGGGTCTTCAGGGACCAATTTATTGTGTATATATTGCGTGTGTCCTCTTTGAGCATCCCTCAGCCAAAGTGAGCTATTTCTCCTTTCACTGGGCAGTCTGCATCTAGTGATTGATCTTATTCCTTAGTTCTGGACAATTATGAAGGGACATCCCATCTCCAGAACTTCTCAAGGCCTCACCCATCCTCTTCATATCCACAATTATGCTTCCCTCATTTCCTCACTGGTATTCCCAGGAACATACCCCAGTGAAACTCTTAGCCACAAATCTCCATCTCAGAGTTTCTATCCCAGGGAATCCAGCTTATGACATGCTCCAAGGCTCAGATGAAAGCTTTTATGGCCTCACATTCTCAGCACTGATATAGCTGCTATAATTGTACATTTATTTATCTACTTTTTCACTAAATGGTGGTTGCTTGATAGAGAGACTGGATCTTAATTATACCTGGGGCATTCAAAAGTGTTCAATACAAGTTTGTTGAATAAATTGAACTAAAGAGACTGGAAACCAGAGAGCCACAGGTTTAAGGTTCTGATTGTGTCTTCTAGAAGCACGGTCTGAGACAGGGATTTTAAGTAGTTTACTGAGAATGCTTTTAGGAAAAGAGCGAGAGAAGCAGGACAGAGTAGAAACGAAAGCTAAGCCACAATATTGTTTTCAATGGTGACTATTTAATTCTGATCCCACCAGGCAGTTCTGGAGCATGAATGAAACAACACAGTTCCACCTTGAAGTAAGAGGGCCAATCTTTTATAAGCTGGAAGCATCAGTCAGTGACCACAGTCTTCCCTGAGAAGAGGAAGATGGGACACATGGTCTTCAAGGAAAAAGAAGCTCCTATCTGGACTAGACTCAAAGTGTGTTATCCAGACATACAGTATTAGCACCCCTTTGGAAGTTGTTAGAAATACAAGTCCTCAGGCTCCACCCTAGACCAACCGAATCTCTGGGGGCTAAATCCAGCCATTTGTTTTAATAAGCTTTCTAAGTGATTCAGAGGAAAGCTAATGTTTGAAGACCACAGGCCCAAGAGAAGGGAAATTGTGATGGTGGTAGCTGTGATTTATAACTCAACACCCATAGCAGCTTGGAAATGGATAAACTTGCAGATTAAGAACATCTGGGTGGGGTGCCAACATCTCCTACAATTGAAAATACAGCAATTTTCTAACAAACAGCAAAAAGATGTTAACTCAGATCCTTTAGATCACAAAGCAGGTTATCCTATTATGTGAGAGGACAATCAAATCAGGTTACGTGAAAACAATAATCTGATCCTTGTTTGGGTAGATAGGAAGTCAGTGTCTGGGGAGGCAGCAAGATTGGAGAATATGTAAAGCATTCCCTACCATCTTTTAAATGAACAGAGGACAAGGCTGAGAATCAAAGTAGAGCTCTTGACCAATTATTGAATATGAGGAAAAGTCCTGATTACAAGTGACAAGGGAAGAATCTAATTATTGGAACAGAAAAACAACATAAGAAGAGGAGAAGCAGCAAGGTTGACTTGCTGGCAACCCTTCTGTTTCCAGACATAGAGCTTTTTATATTTTTCCTGACCTAAAACAGAAATAATCCTAGAATCTGAGGCAAATGAACCTAAAATGGGTTTTTAACTAGCTTCAGCAATTAAGGTTAGAGCGAAACAAAATCAGAAAGCCCAGAAGACCATGACTGTCTCCTTCTAAACCAATATATTAAAATGTTATATAAAATGTGCTACAGCTGAGAGTTATAGCAAACTGTAAAAAACATGCCTACACAAATTGACTATTGGATTTCCAAACTACTTTTCTGTAATTTAGATCCAAAGTGATAAGTTGTTACAATAAAATAATTTACTGTTTGCTTTATATGAAAATGAGATTGAATTGGCTGCGATTTCTTACTCCCTAAACTTTCATAATCTTTTATGGCTAGACAAGCTTATTGAATAAAAGAGAAAGATAGGAGGTGAAGAAGCAATTTGTAGAAAGTGTGCAGTACTGATTGTCATTCTATTACACAACAAAAGAAAATAAAATATACATAAATACAGATGAAAACAGCAGGGGAATATGTTTAGTAACTGAGATGCATATTCTGTCCTTAATGGAGTCCCTATCTCATATTAAGTTAAAAAACCATTCTGTACTCTAGCTGATTAAGCAGCAGTGGCAGACATATAGCTGTTGCTATCTGGCACTCTACTGTCTCAGCATATATTTACTAACTGACCTGTAATTACTTTTTTGGAACATTACCCAACACTCTTTCAGAGGAAGAAAGAATTCATTCTGTGTGAAGCAAAATAAATAGGCCTTGTTTCTGGCAGACAACTACGCCTAGCTCTATCATTTGAAATGTTATATATAAACTAAAAACAAAAACCAAAAAACTATATTAATCCTTTTTTTTTCAAAGCAAGAGTTTCAGCACTGCTTATTTTAAGTGATCTCTCGTGTTTTGCATTGCATAAGTTGATCAATAAATCATATCACTACTAGAAGCTATGATATCTGCATTCTAAACTTCCACCTATGTGCAGGGACCATGAATGGCTTTCCAAATTATATATAAACAAATCATATCTAAACTGCTCTTCATACCAACAGTTTATACCACTGGTTCTCAAACTGAGCATAAATTACAATCAGCTGGAGGGCTTGTGTGAAACACAGCTTGCTACCTCCACCACCACTAAGTTTTCATTCAGTAAGTCTGAAGTGGGACCTGGGAATTTGTATTTTTAACAAGTTCCCAGGTGATGCTGATACTGCTGGTCCAGGCACCACACTTTGGGACCCCTGCTCTACCTCTTTCATTCTTTGTTTCTCTTAAAGCGCCACTTCATCAGATCACTTTTCCTATTCCTCCCCTAAGAAAATCCTTTGCTCTAGACAAATTAATCTATAATGAACTCATTCTTAAAATTTAATAAAGTCCTGTCTTTCATGTCTGCATTTTCAGATTACATACCTTACTCGATGCAGAAATGTAGACTTATTATACACTAAACATTAATATATGCAATATTGTAATAATTATTATATATTTATTATAACATTTACATGTATTAAGTGACTATGGGAAACATTTTCTTTATAGATTAAAATCTAGAATCACATAACATTAAATATTAATGATGTTTTAAAAAATTTTCAACACCAAGCACATTGTAAGTACTTAATAAATATTTTTAAAATGAATAAATGACTTATGAAGTCATGTAGCTCAGTTTTCTTCTCAAATCAGGAAGCTCCCCTAGTCGTTACAATTGGGACTTCAACACATTTAGATAATTTAATTGGCTAAAAAAATTAACTTTGTTTGAAAGGAAGCCTGCCCTTTAAAGGTTCAGTGGTTCTGACTTATGGAGTAAATTAACTTAGCTCGATATAACAGTTATTCAAGTATTTGAACTCATTTGTCCATTGTGCCAGCTTTCCCTTTTCAGTGTAATATGTTTTAGCCTCTCACCCCATTCCCACATAAGAATTTTCAGACCTTTCATCAACCTAGTTACTTACATAAAAATACCATTTGATTTATCAATGTCCCTCTTAAATAGTGGTTATCACATTTTAACATAATACAGTAATGCAGAATCCACAAGAAATACACTCTCTTTTTACTGGAAATGGCTTCTACTCATATGGGCTAAGTATCTGTAAAATGTTTAAGTCAACACAGCATACTTATAATATGGCTACCATCAACTTGTAACAATATTAATAAACTGAAGTCTGCATTTATAGGATTGAATTTTTCAACTTGAGCACAGAATTTCATAATTAGATCTGATAAATATCTTCTTTAGTAGATTTAACTCTTTATTTTAATCTATAAAAATATTTTTGCAACTTAATGCTGTTCTCCAATGTATGAGGTTTCTTGTCCTGCAAGAAATAACTTCAAAGTATTTGTTATTTAATATGCTGGCATTTATGGTGTTATTCCTAGAGTCTTGTATTTTCTTTATTGATTCTCTATTGAAATTTACATATTGAAGTCACTATCATTCATGCATTGTTCTTTCATTTGTTCAAGAAATATTCGTTGATATCACCTTAGTTTTCAGATAGCATAATGATAAAAAATAGAAGAGAGAATTGATTACATAGTTGATTTGGCAAGTCATATATAACATGTTATTGAAATGATTAATTAAAAGAAGTAAAAAAACATGTTTTCACATCATTTATTATGAAAAATCTTTAAAAACATTGTGGGATCTTTGGTTTCCAAAAAATAGCAATAATAAAAATAATGTTTAGGAATTCTGTGTTCAGTAAAATTGCTAGATTGCTGAACTTAAAAAAATATATATTGAACAGTAACAGGCCTTCAAAACTTCTTATTGCATTTTATTTTTACCTCTAAAACAAAAATACTTCTCTCAAAACTTATTTAATGCCAGCAACATAGTAGGTGATGTAATAAATAATTGACAAAATTATCTTTTATATTCCTCATTAATTAAGGACTGCACAGGATTAATAAAATTCATGGTTCACTAAGCACTGCAGACAGCATTAAACACAACCATGATTTTATTAATGTTGAAGAATAACAATTACTTTAAATAATTATAAGGTCCTAACTTTTACACTCAGGGAGAGAGAATAATTAAATAGAATCTCAGAGAAACACAGAATATTATTAAGCATATAATACATGCATAGATCTGTTTAAAAATGTTTAAAAACCACAATAGTTTATGATTTATGTAATTGTTTTCTAAGCATCATTTCATTTTATCTTCAAAATAGCCCTAAAATGTAGGCTGGGAAAAATAACTATTTCCAATTTAAGTGTGAGGAGCTTGGATCTAATGAATCAAAGTAGGTCTAAAGCTTTTACAAAAAAAAAACAGTAATAAAGGCTTAAATAATGGAACACACACACACACACACACACACACACCATGAGGGTACTTCAAAAAGTTGATGGAAAGATTTGTATTATCTCTCAATTCTATTTTTCCACAAACTTTTTGAAGAACCTTTGCTTATATAGCATGCTCATGGATGAGAAGGTTCATTTAAGATGGTGATTGTCCAAATTAATATATAAACTGGATTAAATTTTCAAAAAGTAATTTCAGTAGAAACTTTCACAGATTTTGATAATCTGCAAATTTTGATAAAATAGCAAATGTCAAGAATAGACCAGAAAATTAAGAAGACTAAGAAGAGGTGACTCTTTTGATATCTATCAGATATTGAGATTTAAATTTCTTACATGAAACTATTTTAATTAATGTAGTGAGGTATACACACAGGAACAGACAACTAGGTCAATAAAATAAAATTAATAGCCCTGGGTCAAATCCACTCTTACAGAAACTTAAGTGATGAAGGCATCACAAAAAATGAGAAAAATAAGACAAACTATTCAATAAAAGGCTCTGGGACAATCAACTTTATATATATATATATATGTATATGAAAAATACAAAAGCATATTCCTACCTCACCATGACCAGTGTGAGTTATCCCAAGAATGCAAGGATGGTTCAACAAGTGTAAATAAAAAAATGTGATACACCATATTAACAAAACAAAAAATAAAAAAATATGATGATCTCAATAGATGCAGAAAACACACTTGACAAAATTCAACATCCATTCATGATAAAAACTCTGAACAAAATAGATATAGAAGGAATGTACCTTAACACAATAAAGACCATTTATGACAAGCCCACAGCTAACACCATACTAAACTGTGAAAAGTTAAAACTTCTCTAAGATCAGGAACAAGACAAGGATGTCCACTCTCACCACTTCTATTCAACGTCGTACTTGAAGTCCTAGCCAGAGCAATTAGATAAGAAAAAGAAATAAATGGTATACATATATGAAAGAAAGAAGGGAAATCATCTCTGTTTGCTGATGAGATGATCATATATATATAAAACCATAAAGATGCCACCAAAAAACTATTAGAACTGATAAATAATTTCAATAAAGTTGAAGGTTACAAAATCAACTTACAGAAACCAGTAGCATTTCTATACATTGACAACAAAGTAAAAAAAAGATATTTAAAAAACAATTCCATTTACAGTAGCATCAAAAATAAAATTAAATAATCAGGAGTAAATTTAACCAAAAAGGTGAAAGATCTGTATACTAAAAATTACAAAACCCTGATGAAAAAAATAGAAGACACAAATAAATGGAAATGCATCACATGTTCATGGATTGGAAGAATTAATATTATTAAAATGTTCATACTATACACCATGATTTACAGATGTAATGCAAACCCTATCAACATTCCAATGTCATTTTTCACAGAAATAGAAGAAAACTATTGTGAAATTCTTTTGTAATCAAAACAGCATGGTACTGGCATTAAAACAGATACATTGGTCAATGGAGCAGGAATAAAGCCAAGTATTAATGGTCAGTTGATTTCCAACAAAGGTGTCAAAACACACATGGGGAAAGGACAATCTCTTCAATAAATGGTGTTGGATAAACTGTATATCCACATACAGAAAAATAAAATTAGACCCTTATCTCACACCATATACAGAAATCTTAAAAAAAATTTTTTTTGAAACATAATTGATTATATATATATATCTGTGGGATACAGTATTGAATACCAATACCTATGTGCAATATGTGATGCTCAAATCAGGATAATCAGTATATTCAACATTATACAATATGATCATTTTTTGTGGCCCTTTATCAATTTTTTGCTTTCCCACCTCTGGTGGCCTCAGTTCTGTTCTCTCCATTTGAAAGTTCAGTGAATTATTGTGATTGTTGCTTCTTTCTTTCTTTCTTTCTTTCTTTCTTTCTTTCTTTCTTTCTTTCTTTCTTTCTTTCTTTCTTTCTTTCTTTCTCTCTCTCTCTCTCTCTCTCTCTCTCTCTCTCTCTCTCTCTCTTTCTTTCTTTCTTTTTTTCTTTCTTGTTTTTTAACTCCCACTTATGAGAGAGGACAAGTGGTATTTGTTTTTCTGTGCCTGGCTTATTTCACTTAACATAATTTCCTACAAGTTCATCCACATTGCTGCAAATGGCAGAATTTCATTCTTTATTATGGTAAAAATCAACTCAAAATAGCTAAAATACATAAAATGTAAGATCTGGAACTATAAAGCTACTTGATAGAGTTTGGATGTGTTTCCCCCCTAGAGCTCATGCCAAAATTTGATCTCCAAGTTGTCAATGTTGGGACCAGTTTGGGTTATGGGGGTGGATCCCTCATGAATAGATTAACACCTTGTGGGGGGAGGGACAGTAGTGAGTGAATTCCTGCTCTATTAGTTCACAGGAGAGCTGATTGTTTAAAGGACCCTGGCACCCCCCACCCTTGCTTTCTCTCACCATGTGATCTGCTTGTACCTGTTGGCTGACCTGTCATTTTCTGCCATGAGTAGAAGCATCCCGAGACCTGTGCCAGATGCATTTGTCCCAGAATCATAAGCCAAATAAACCCGTGTTCTTTATAAATTACCCAGTTTTAGATATTCTTTTATAGCACCACAAATGTAGACTGATATACTACTAAAAGTAAACATAGTGAGAAAGAGGTTACACAAAAATGGTTTGGGCAATGATTTCATAGATGGAACTCCAAAAGCACAGGCATCAAAAGCAAAAATAGACAAATGGTATTGCATCAAACTAAAAAACTTCTGAACAGCAAGGGAAACAATTAACAGAGTGAAAAGACAGCCATGCATTGGGAGAAGATATTTGCAGACCATACATCTGATAAGGGACTAATATCCAAACTACATAAGAAACTCAACAGCAAGAAAACAAATAACCTGATTTGAAAATGAACAATGGATCTGAACAATATTTCTCAAAAGAAGAGAATGGCCGATAGATATATGAAAAAATGCTCAATGTCTCTAATCATCATGGGGATGTAAATTAAAACTACAATGAGAGAGGCCTCACACCTGTTAGAATGGCTATTATCAAAAAGATGAATAATAATAAGTGTTGGTGATGTTATGGAGAAAAGAAAATCCTTGTACACTGTTGGTGGGAATATAAATTAGTACAGCCATTTTGGAAAATAATATGAAGGTTATTCAAAAAACTAAAAATGGAATTACTGTATGATCCAGCAATCCCGCTCTGGGTATATATCCAAAGGAATAGAAATTGGTATGGTGAAGACATATCTGCATTCCCATGTTCATTTCAGCATTATTCACAATAGTCAAGATATGAAAGCGACCTAAGTGTCCATCAGTGGATGAATGGATAAAGAAAACGTGGTGTATATATACAACTGAATACTACACAGCCTTAAAATAAGAAGGAAATATTGTCATTCACAACAACATGGATAGAACTGGAAGACATTATGCTAAGTGAGATAAGCCAGACACAGAAAGACAAATACAATACTATCTCAGTCATATGTGGAATCTAAAAAGGCTAATCTCATAGAATCAGAGAGTAGAAAGGTGGTTAACAGAGGCTAGGGGAAGAAGAGAAGGGATAGGGGAAGGAGAGATATTGTTCAAAGGGTAAAAATGTTTTAGTTAGACTGGAGGAATAAGGTTTAATGATCTATTGCACTGCATGAGGACCACAGTTAATAATAATGTGTTGTATATTTCAAAATTGCTAAAAGAGTAGATTTTTAACATCCTCACCACAAAATAATGGTAAGTTGGTTAGGTGAGGGATATGTTAATGAGCTTGATCAAATCTTTCTACAATGTACACATAGATCAAAACATCACATTGTACCCCATAAATATAAACAATCATTATTTGTCAATTAAAATAAATTAATAAAAATTTATATTCCTACTTCACACTACACTAAGAAATAAATTCCACATGGAAAAGGCTCAGAATGAAAAGAAACATTTTAAAATTTTTAAAATAAATGTGAGTAGATTTATGATTGTGAGGAAAGGAAGCATTTCTTAAAGAAAAATAAGCACAAACCAAAAAGATAGAACAATTTGATTACATTAACATTAATGATAATAAGAGCCAGCAGAATCTAAGTGAAAAAGAGTGGAATATGATATTTGCAACTCTCATGAGAACAAAGGATAGAATACAGGATATTAAAGAATCCTTTTAAATAGGTTACATGTCTGTATGTCACATGTGTAAATTTGTGTTTGTCTATATATGCATGCACTGCAATAGCCAGCAGTTAGGGAACTCACATTCCTGGTTCCACTGCAGCTCCACCTGGAGTTCTGCTTTTTACTATCTGTGAAATTGCTGCCCATTGAGGAAGAATAGAGAGAGATGGAGATAGAGATAGAGATAGAGATGTGGATGTGGATATGGATACGGATATGGATATAAATATATAGATATGAATTGAACAAAAAAATGAAATATGCTTATCTTGTGTACTCAGAGAAATACAACAACTACAAAATACTATTTCAATTATAGCAGTCCAACACTCAAGTAAGAAAACACCAAGTTTTACTGAGGAATTTGGGAAACCATGCTGGTGGGAAGTATTTCACTCACTTTGAAAAGCAATTTAAGAACAATTAGTAAATACCTACATGGGAAAATTCCCCCGCATCAGGATTTTCACTTCTAGGAGTCTATCTTTAGAAAAGGTTCCACATGTAACAAAAATACATATATGAGGATGTTCATAGTGAACTCTGCATAATAAGGGAAAAAACCTAACATTTCTCAGTAGGGGAAAGGAAAAATAAGCTGTGGTCTACTCATATAGGGAATAGATTACATATACATATTACACATGAACTATATATAGTGGTAGCAACATGGTGAAATTTTAAAATCTTATCTCTAAGCTATATCTGTAACATCTTAGGTCTTTAAAAATATATGAGAAAGAGAGCTAGCAATGTGAAGAAAATAAGGTAAAATGTTAACATCTGTTAAATCGACATGGGGTTATATGGATCACTTACGTTATGTACCTGACTATTCCATATGCTTAAAATAGTTTAGAATTCGTTGTGTTTCTACTTAAAAAAGAAATAGAACTTTTGAGATATACTTTTTAAACTATGCACATTTTCAATGGCAGTTAGAGTCAGAATCAGGAGAGGACCCATATGTTTGAGTCCCACTTTAATGAGATGACACATATTTGCAGATGCACCATAGCAGTCTCTCTTAGGGAAAATCAGCTCTGCGGACTAAATAATAGATGTGACTCAAAAAGAAGAAGGCATATTTTGGTCAAGTATACTGGGAATCTTTGTGATACATGAAATTAAACAGTTTCCAGTCTTCAATGGCCTAAAATTATGCATCTCTAAGAGTAGAACATACTATGTGTTTCATTTCTCACACTTGTTTAACTATCAAAGTATTTGTGGAGAAGCACTTCTAGCTGTCTGTGAAAAGCAATTTAGGAAATGCTGTTTTCATGGGATGAAGTGCTCTTAAAAATACATTAACTTGTTTATTTTTTAACATGAACCCTGAGGAATTTTATCCCATCCCATATGACTGGGGAAGTATCTGATGTTAAAAATGTGGCTCCAATTCCACATAGGTACCAAGTACCTGATCTAAAGTTCAAGTCTATGTTTTCTAACTATGAATATACCACTAGAAAGAAAGGAATTTTGTGGATAGGCTTCCAGAGACTGGGGTCTTAGTCTGTGCTCCACCGTCCACTAGCTACATGGCTTTGGGCAAGAAACTTAACAACTCTGAGTGTTAGTTTCCTCACTTGTAAAATGGGATTGTGGAAATACCTGCCATGTAGGATGGTGGGTGGGTCAAAGTTGATCAAATTAAATGGTAAGCATGAAATACTGTGTAAAGCAGAGGTGCTCATTATTTTTAACTCTACAATTTTATCATGCCTTACTGTTGGGTCTCCTAATATTGGTTCTTCTGATACTGATTAACAACCTAATAGTAAAATTGGGCCATCTCTTTAATGTTTGAAGGGTAGAATTTTTTGGTCATGTAGTTGTAATAAGGTTTAATTGAAATTATAGTTGTAATTAAAGTTGGATCCAAGAAGATATTATTTTTAGAAAATGTAATACATAATAAAACATAACCTAATGTTATTGAACAAATTTTTTGAAATCCAGTCTCTCTTATGGTACATTAAGGAAAAGTAAGCCAGACTTAGTTCAACCTGGTTGAAATTTCGATAGTTCTAAAATAGGTTTTCTGTTTGTATCTTTTAATATGTTAGTAGATTTTCCAATAGACAATGTCAATATCATATTCTTCAAGCACTAATTAATAAATAATACATTTTACGAGGGCACTTTGAAAAGCTCATGGAAACATTTGTATTGTCTTTTAATTTTATTTTTCCATGAACTTTCTGAAGTACCCTCATATGATAAACCCACTGCCAATATCATCCTGAATGGGGAAAAGCTGAAAGCTTTTCCTTTAAGAAAAGGAACTAGACAAGGATGCCCACTCTCACCACTCCTATTCAACATAATTTTGGAAGTACTAGCCAGAGCAATAAGAGAAAAGGAAATAAAGGGCATCCAGATTGGAAAAGATGAAGTCCAACTGTCCCTGTTTGCAAATGACATAATCCTATACATCGAACAGCCTAAAGCCTCTACAAAAAAACTCTTGGAGTTGATAAATGATTTCAGCACAGTAGCAGGATACAATATCAACACACAAAAATTAGTAGCATTTCTATTCTCCAATAGTGAACATGCAGAAACAGAAATCAAGAAAGCCTGCCCACTTACAATAGCAACCAAAAAAATAAAATACTTAGGAATTGAGTTAACCAAGGATGTGAACAATCTCTCTAACGAGAACTACAAACCACTGCTGAGAGAAATTAGAGAGGATACAAGAAGATGGAAAGATATCCCATGCTCTTGGATTGGAAGAATCAACATAGTGAAAATGTCCATACTACACAAAGTGATATACAAATTCAATGAAGTCCCCATCAAAATTCCAATGACATTTTTTTCAGAAATGGAAAGAACTATCCAGACATTTATATGGAATAACAAAAGGCCATGCATAGTCAAAGCAATGCTGAGCAAAAAAATATAAAGCTGGAGGCATAACACTACCTGACTTTAAACTATACTACAAAGCTATAATAACCAAAACAGTATGGTACTGGCATAAAAACAGACACACTTATCAATGGAATAGAATAGAGAATCCAGAAATCAACCCACACACTTACTGCCATCTGATCTTTGACAAAGGCACCAAGCCTATACACTGGGGAAGAGACTGCCTCTTTAGCAAATGATGCTCGGAGAACTTGATATCAATATTCAGGAGAATGAAACTAGACCCATACCTTTCACCATACAACTAAAGTCAACTCAAAATGGATTAAAGAATTAACTGTACAACCTGAAACAATAAAACTTCTTAAAGAAAACATAGGAGAAACACTTCAGGAAGTAGGACTGGGCACAGACTTCATGAATACGACCCCCAAAGCACGGGCAACCAAAGGAAAAATAAACAAATGGGATTATATCAAACTAAAGAGCTTCTGCACATGAAAAGAAACAATTAACCATGTTAAAAGACAACCAACAGAGTGGCAGAAAATATTTGCAAAATATACATCTGACAAAAGATTAATATCCAGAATATACAAGGAACTGAAACAACTTTACAACAAAAACAAACAAGCAACTCAATTAAAAAATGGGCAAAAGAGCTAAATAGGCATTTCTCTAAGGAAGATATATGAATGGCCAACAGACATATGAAAAATGCTCAAC
>NW_007726375.1:508340-529492 GCF_000696425.1 Galeopterus variegatus | reverse complement strand
GGCGCACTGCTACAGTGCGCCGCTTGGGAAGCGCGGCAGCGCTCCTGCCGAGGGTTCGGATCCCACATACAGACCGGCCGCTCACTGGCTGAGCGAGGTGCGGGAGCAACTCCAAGGGTTGTGATCCCGTTGCCGGTCCTGGTCCGGTATGGGTGCGACACTGAGGGTTGCGATCCGTTGCCGGTCACGAAAAAAGACAAAAAAAAAAAAAAAACAACTAGCATATTTAGTTTTTTCTAAAGACTGATATTTAGAATTATTTCTGGAGACAATTATTTATAATGAAAATGTTCATGACTTTCAAGGTTTAGAGTTCTTGGTTCAACTCTTGAAATATCCCACAAGAAAGTACAGTAAACTTTGTTTCATGATTTTAAAGTAAAAAATATTTCATATATATGAATTCCATATTTCTGTCTCACTTAGAATCACACTAAAGTAAATAAAAAGTTATTTTACAATATATTTTCCATGTACAAGAACCCGTGCTGAATATCATCAATCAATAAATATTTTTCACTAGGTTTTGTCTAAATCAATTCCCCATTTTGCAATGTAGCTTTTAAAAAGTGAAGGGAAAATAGTGACTAAAACATTTAATGTAGTGTGTATATGTAAAATCCAATAGAAAGTTTGCAAATTATTATTACTTTTAATTTATGAACTATATTTTCAAATCATTTTAGTCACTTAGGGACAATGTCATGTCTTATTATTGATCTCTTCTATACTCATTTATGGTCGGAAGAGACTAAGTTTTTTTTTTTTCCTTTTCACTCTATGTTGGAAATTAATTTATTATATAGGGTCATTTTTAATTCATGTGGTAGACTAAACACTGAATTATGTATTTAATTTATTAATGCTGTATTATTAGGCCATGACCTTTCCTATTGATTCCTTTGCTCTGCATATATAGTTTATGATTGCTTTCTCTTTTGTTGTAACAAAACAGCAGAACAGTATATACATTTCAAACTTAGGGGGACTTCTGATTTCTCTCCTTTTAAGGACTGGTTTCAGTCAGTGGGGAAAAATTTCCCCTACCACTGGATGAAAACACAGAAATTCCTATGCTCTTAGTATTCCATCTCTTAGGAAACATATGTTTCTATAGTCACTTGGAGGTACAATTATTACCCCAGCGTCCAGTCTAAGATCCCACTAGTCAACACTTCAATCGTCAGTCAAAGCTAAGAGCTCTCTCCCTTCCTCCTGGATATATACCTTGTAATGGGTGACCTGCTTGACTGGCTTCTCTGCTTTCCTTGTCATATCCACACCTAAGAACAAAGGGGCAGGGAGGAGTAAAGAGACAAAAGGACAGGACTATTCTTATTTGGTTGGTGACTAGCAAATGTGTTAAGGGAAATCTTTCACTGCTGGGTACTTCTGTGGGTTTGTGTTTGGTTCCCAGCTTGAACCCAGCTCTCGAGATGGTGAAAGTCTCCCCTTTAGGGACAAGCATCTCTGGACAAGCATCTCTGAGGACCCACGTTGCCAGAATCTCTGTCTAGGCATGGCTTAAAACCTCTCTAGATGGGCGTTGTCCTGCATGTGGCCCACATCTGCTCTGTTGGAATCACTCATACCGTCTTTTACCCCTTGTCCCCTCCCCCAGACCCACAGTATTATCCTTTTCTTACCCTTTATTGTCTTTCTTTCTTTCTCTCCCCCTCTGGCCTACATGCTTTAACTTTCACGTGTGTGAATGAGGCATCAGTACACTCCTCATTAACCTTCCTGGGTGGTCCCATTGGAGCTTTCACCCTTTAGAGCTGAGCTGAAGAAAGTAGACTGCTCACCACACCTGAAGAAGATGATACACCGCAGCAGCTCTCTCTGAAGAAATTTGGACAGTCCCTCTCTGCCTCTCTATTCTACATTCTTTCATATTCTCTAAGTGGGGGAAGGCTTCAGGAATCATGAAAACTCTTTTGAGTCATCTACTTTGAAGCCTCCTCCTGGGTATTCAGTCTCATACTCAGTTGAATATCTGATAATTATCATATATTGGCACTTTAGGAAAAAAATTAATTTTCACATCCTATTAAATAATACTGAAAACAACAACAGCAACAAAAACTAGCATTCCTTGAAATCTTGCTTTGTGCCTGTTGTAGTTCTTCCATCTTTTTTCATACTAGCTTATTTTATCCTCTAAATAATCCTATAAGCTAAACATGAAGGTTACCAACATTTTCAAGATGGACGCACTGAACCCCCACACGGTATTAAGTAATATTCTTAAGACACACTGCCAGGTTTTGAAACCAAGTGCTGTGGCTCCATAGCCCATCTTCTTAACCACTTTCATGTTCTGCCTCTTAGATGAATCACGGAATAGTTATTTTTTTTTGAAGTGCAAAGATATAAAAATGACTGTATGTTTGACTTTAACAGTTGATTGAATATTTTGTACAGTAATTTTGTAACATGAAACTTCAGTTCTCCCTTTTTTGGTGTTCATTATAAGCAAAGTTCCTGAAAGTATTTTGATTCAGCATACTCCACAAGAAGTTTGTTTAAACTATATCCAAATGAAGTTACTCTCTATAGATAAATTATATATTTATGGCAAATCATGGAATTTTCCATTTTGCTAAAAGTTTACTATTTTTTTAGAAAAAGTACAATATCTTCTGATATGAGTCTAAAAACTGATTTTCTTTGATATTTTTAAGTGAACACTTTTTCAATGGCAATTTTATGTAGTCCAACAATAACTGCATATGATTCCATCCCTCACATCTCCTGATATGTCACAAAAAGAAAAACTGTCAACATATTCTTCTTTTACAAATATGCTATGCGAGAATTTGTCATTTTTTTCAAAATAAATTTCTTGAAAAGATGTAATACTCTTACTCTAAGACAGAAAAAAATAAATGCAATTTAATAAAATACCTGTGAAAAAATTTCTTTAATTAAATGACAATTAAATAATTTTGAAGATTTTTTGAAAAGATTGTGACATTCCATGACACTTTCATTTTTCACATTCATTGTTTATATAATAAGACAGAGGGAAAAACAAGAGATTAACAATATCAAGAAAAAGGCATTTGGTATCTGCAAAAAGAAGTGAAACAAGTAGGCTTTAATGTGAGAAACTTTTAGATTGAAAATTATATCTATATTTTGAACTTCACTTGTGTAAATAAATGACCTTTGATTTAAAGTATATATTCAGTGTGCCACACGTAGGCAAAATATTAAAAATGCTCTACAATTACTGAATTAATGTAGAGTCACATGATGTGCTACCATGATTTCTAATACACTCTAGTGAGATCAAGGTATAAATTATGAGATGTGCATTTCATATTAGATAATGAAAAAGCAAACCAGTGTTTGGCCTCAAATTTATTAAAATTTTTGGCTTTATTTCATTCATTTCCTTTTTCATTCAATAGAATTTTAAACCTGGGAGTTTCTTAGAGAGATAATCTAGTCCATGCCTCTCCTTTTAAAGAAGAGAAATCAGAGGAACCAAATGATCAAGTGGATAACACCAGGTCACACAGACAGATACCAAGTAGGGGCAAGAAGCTTTTTTTTTGGTTCTTCCATCTAGAACATTCATCACTACACTCACAAACCGTAGTAGAAAAAAATAATGCAGCAAGCTGTCCTGCCATATTTGTATTTTAAAAACTCAAATCTTTATGAATTAAAAGGCTGACTGTCAATATTCTCCTTTTATGAACTTTTGGGTAAAGTCATCCTTTCCTTTTAGGTCAGCCTAGGTGTAGCCAATCACAAAGAATCTGCTGAAAGCTATTTTAAAAATCAATAACATTTAGTTTCCTGGAAAAGGTCAAACCAATCAAAACATCAGAAAAAAGTCTTGATTAGGGAATTAGGTACTTTACACAGAGAACAGAAATTTAAGACATAATTTGCTGTGACAAGAATCATGTACTGGAAAATTTCAGTATTTCTTGCTGGGGGTTCTAAAAGAAATGTAGTCTTTGGAATAAAAGCTTGAAAAATTTTCTGCAAAGAACGTGAGCAATCACTATGATGATGTCTTTGAAGTCCAAGAATTATCTCCATGTGTTACTGTTAAAGCAAAATCATTAAATAAATGTTTTCCAAGAAAGAGAAATATCTGGAAATGAAATAACTATATGATAGAATTCAGCATGCTGGAAGATACTCATATCCATACATGTTACACTCACAGAAGTTATATAATAGTAGTTACCATTATGGCAACTATTTCAATGCTGGCAAAAGCCAAGACTGAGAATAACAAAGCAAAAGAGGAAACGAAACTGCAAAACCAAATCAGGAATCATTAAATCAAAATCAAATTTTGGCATGCAGTTGGAAATCCTGGTTGCCTTTGGGGAGAAATCTGAGTATCTGGGGATGGGACATAAACTTTTCATTATATATCCTTCCATAATGTTCAAATTATGTTCCATTGAAAAGCATTACTTACTCAAAAGGAAGAACGACATTTTTACAGAGTCAAATCAAATAAATATGCAAATTCTATACTTAATAATAGATTTGACTGTTTTAATAGGTTCTACATAAGCACATAATATTTGCCTTAATTTTATATTCAAAACTTAAGACTGTTGGCCTATTTTCTAAAGGTCATTTTCTGTTACCAAGCTAGGAGTGTTCATTGTACATAGGGTTACTGTCTGTATGTAGAAGTAATACAAATTAAAGAAATAAGTTTAGGATTAGAATCATAAAGGCAGGAACTTAACACTCCTAAATTTTCTTCCTTTTTTTCTTCCTCCCTCCCTCCTTTCCTTCCTTTCTTCCTTCCTTATTTCCTTGGCACTGATCTAGCCATTGGGGATTCACTGCAAGCAAAACAGACTTAGAACTTTTGTCCTTCTGAAGGTTAGAGTCTACCGGGGAAAACAGACATTTAATAAATAATGCAGAGTTACATGAGAGGTAGTTACAATGAAGAGACACTGAATAACAAGTATAGTCTGGAAGAATCATGGAAAGATTCCTTGAGGACATTTAAGCTTAGAATTGAATAATGAATAAAAATTTGCCAGAAGAAGATGGAAAAGGAACATTCCAGAAACAGGAAAGAGCATGTGCGAAAGCTTCAGTTTGGAGGAGCTTGATGCAAGGAGGGGTGGGCTTGAGGCTTAGTGAGGATGGGGAAAGTAGCCAAAGTGGAGGTGGGGGGAGGGGTTCAGGTTATGCCAGATTTGATGTTCTGTGTTAAGAATTTGGAATTCTATTCCTACTGCAATGGAAAGCCATGGAAGGGATTTAAGAAGGATGGTGCTATGGTCCATATTACATTTTAGAATGGTCATTTCAGGTGCTTTGGGTCAAATTAATCAGAAGCGGGCAAGTGTAGATGTAGAAGAACAATTTAAAAAGCAACTTCGATACCCCTAATGAGATGCTGACAGTGGCTAATGCGCTCATGTCGTCTGTGAAGGAGAGCAGTGAGCAGATTTAGAATATATTTAAGAAGTATTGTCAATACAACATGGTGATTCATTAGATGTAATGGGTTATACATGCATCCTGTTCTACTGGATCCAGAATTGATAATTGCAGGGAGGACATAAAAATCCCTTTATTTTAATGTCTAGAGTGTATACAGAACATTTCTGAATTTATTCCAAATATTTATGAATACTAATTTCATTTGATTAGACCAATTTTACTTTTAGGTAATACACCACACGCACACACGTGCATGCATGCATGCACACACACACACACACACACACATGCATTTTGCCCACAGAATACAATAAGTTAAATACAGTGGAAACGTCTTGTGTTAGCTTATAGTTACTTTAAAAAAAAAAAAAAACTAAAACATTAATACGCAGATATACAAACCTTGCTCTTTCCTTTAATCATGCTTATGGTTTTATGTAAGCCACTATACAAATTAAACATAATTTAAACTCTCATACTGAGTTTATTTTTAAAAGAGAAACAACCAAACGTGCAGCATGATATCTGGGAGGCCTGTTTGGAACTGCTTATTTTTCACTTCTCAGAAAGTGTTGAGACTACTGTGGTGACCTGCTAGGTGCTTGGCCAAGGCCAGATCATTTATCTCTATAAAGGCCTCACTTTTGACAGTGCAGTGATGAATGAAAAGAGGCGGTGGGTAGTTAAATGTTTAGATTTCACGTCACTACATGACAGAGACCTATAACAAAACAGGAGACAGCAAAGGCTTTGGAATATGACTTCATTCATACCTCCCTATAAGTCTTTAGAAATCAGTCGTCAGGTCTTTACAGTCAGGTCTCTATCATTCAAGTACAAGAAAAGTAGAGAAAGGCACAAATTAGAAAATAGCAAATATCCATATTTGTATGATGACTCCCATCTCCCTACCAATTAAAAAACAAACATAACAACAAAAAACTATTGCTATTGTCTTACTTGCAAAGAATACAGGGTCAGAGTGCTGGAAACAAAAGAATGATGTAGAAATGTTGCCCAGAATTTTTCTGTCGCTCCTTCCTCAAATAAAGGCCATGCTGACTAACTGGGGTAATCATCAATTTTGGCAAGAACACCAGAGCTGTCATCTGAAGCCTTGTGTTCAGGCTTTCTTCCCTAAGGTAGGTGACCTTGGACAAATCATAACCTTTCTCATCATGCATTTTCACTGATAAAATTGGGATTATACTACCTGTCTGACCTATCTTACTGAACTGTTATGGACGATATATGAGCACTTTTTAAACCATATGTTCTGGAGGCATTGCTTTAGATGGAAGACACTGCTTTAGGCAGTTTGTTGTATGTGAAATATGGATTTGGGATCAGGAGACCTGAGATCTAATCAAAATTCTGTCACTATTTAGTTGTATGACCTTCATCACAGCACTTCAATACTCTTTTTGTGTAAAGTTGAGGGGATCGCACTAGGTTTCTCTAAGGTAGTAGTTTGTCATCCTGAGTGGTGTGATCATTTTTTGCCCTACAGGGGATATTTGGCAATGTCTGGAGTAGTTTTTGGTTAGCACAACTGGAGGAGTGGTACTGGCATCTAGTGGGTAGAGGTCAGGGATGCTGCTAAATATCCTACAGCATACAGTCCCATACAAGGAATCACTTAGCCCAAAATGTCAGTAGTGCTGTGGTTGAGAAATGCTGTTCTAAGTAAAGCCTCATTGGGCTTTAAAATTCTGTGAGACATAGGGAAAGACATCCCATATATTACCCAGTTGACTAATAGGTAATTAGAGTTACTGAAAGATTTTATTTCTACTATGAAAATAAACATTTCCTTCTATTCTGAAGTTTTTCATTAAAATGTAAAGAGAGGTTCTGATTTAGCAATAAGAGGGTCAAGAGTTTAAGCATCTTTACCACCATCACCAACTACAATCCCATATGTAATTTTTCTTTGGGTATCCCATTGCTATGGATTGAATGCTTGTGTCTTTGCAGAATTCACATATTGAAATCCTAATCCAAAGTGTGATGGTATTTGGAGGTGGGGCCTTGGGTGGTAATTAGAAATGCTTATGGTAGGATGAATCTCCTTTTAAAAAGAGGAAGAGACATAAGATCTCCATCTTTCTTTCTCTCTGCCTTCAGGCACCAAGGAAAGATGGTATGAGGACATAACCAGGAAGTAGGCCCTCACCAAGAATCAGATTATGCTGATACCCTGATGTTGGACTTCCAGCCTCCAGAACCATGAGAAATAAATGTTTGCCATTTAAGCCACCACATCTATGCTAATTTGTTATGGCAGTCAGAACTAAGACTTTAAGTATCCTCAAATATATAACTGGAGACCAAAGAACATTGTAGTTGACAGAAAGAAATAGTTGGGTCAGTTGTTGTTATCTTATTGATGAATACCATGAGTCTCAGCATCAGCCTTTCTGGGTTTAAATCTCATTTTCACTAATAACTGTGTGACTTTGGGAAACTTCTGTGCCTGTAAAATGTGATTGATAATCTAATTAGTGTTTTAAATGGGAGCATTCAGGAAAAGCTCTTAAAATGGTATCTGGAATATAAGTAGTACTCAGTCTGCTAGTTATTGTTATAACGAAAGACCCAAAGGTGAATTTTCATTAATTATATTCCAGGGCATTCCTTACTTGTAGCCACTCAGGTTTATCACTGCTTATGAGCTTTTACTGATACTAATTTTTGGTGTAGGGTGCATTCCTTTACCTGGAGAAGTTATACTCATCCTTTGAGTCTCAAAGTCAGCACTATCTCCCTGAAGAATCCTTGCCCAGCCCCTCTAAGCAGATAAAATCACCCCATGTATGATGTCCCTACAGATCTCTGTCAATTCCATACCCTAAAGATCTCTATCCATATCCATCTGCTATTGTCTGAATATCTCCTCCCCCCAACATTCATAGGTTAACATCCTAACCCCAAGGCTGATAGTATTAGGAGGAGGAGTATTTGGGAGGTGATTAGGTCATGAAGGTGGAGCCTTCATGAATGGGATTAGTGCACTTATAAAAGAGGCCTGAGAAAGATCCCTAGCCCCTTCCATCATGTGAGGACACAGCAAGAAGGCACCATCTATCAGCTAGAAAGCAGGCCCTCAACAGACACTGAGTTTATCAGTGCCCTAATCTTGGATTTCCTAACCTCTAGAACTGTGAGAAATAAATTTCTGGTGTTTACAATCCACTCAGTTTATGGTATATTATTATAGCAGCCCAAATGGACTGAGACACCATTACACTATATTATCATTCATATATATATATATATATATATACACACACACACAAATATCAGCCTCCTAGCTGGAATGACATGCTGTCCCTGACTGACATCTGCATGTAAACTGCATCCTAAATAACTGTGGAAACTAGATCAAAATTGGGAAATCTCTTGCTCTAACAATAAAAGATAAAATCAAATTTGCAAGCTGAAATTAAATTTTTATAAATGAATGAGAAATTGAAGAGGAGAAAAGTTACTTGTCTGACAGTATAAGATGATTGAAAAAAAGCAGATCTCAGTCAGATCCATTTATAGCTAGTACCAGAGTACTCTTCTTCCAAGTGCATAAAGGTCCGGGTTCCAAATAGATGACATAACAGAGTCTGTTTTGATTCTGCTGTCTGTGATATGTATAAAAAGGTTAACAAGAAGAATAGCTACCAATTATATTTGGTGTATGGGTTTTCCTTAAATGAGGATAAATCACTCCATATGGTGGATTTTAGATAAGAATAGTGCTGCTTACCACATCTTACATGACAGTAATAAGCTTAGTTTCACGCTGGAGAGTTAAGCTAAAAAGATACAAAAATGCTAAGCCAAATAAAAGTACCCTAACAATAATTCCTATCCAAAAAGTGTAGTTGGCATTCTCTACCACATTAAAAAAAAAAAAAAAAAGAAACGAGTCATTTCATTATTTCCATGTTATGGGTGTTACAAAGTGACCACTAATGGGATTTAGGTACATGACTACAATTATCCATGGACTAATTAAAAATGACTGTCATTCATGCTGTCCACAGCACATCAACAATAGCAAACATGACAGGGTTCACTTTATTTTAGAGTTGTATCAGATTAGCTAATAGTATTACAATTATTGCTGAAGTTCATAAATCCTCTATGAAGACTTGTTGACAGTTTATTTTTTATGCTGTCATCTTATAAAATGTCAGAAACCAATTTCCTAAAGTCACATGCGGACTATCAGGCAATAATGGTGGATTCAATACAAAAATTAGGTTTTTATCTCTCCTGAAATCACATGAAAATATAAATGAAGAGATTTTTAATTAGGCATAAACCTATAATAATAACAAGAAAAAAAAAATAGGGGAAGAAACCAAAGCGACAGAATTTTAAAAGCTGAAAAGTTAATGAAAACATAGTAACTCATTTAGGAGACCTTCAAAAGCTGAACGCTAATCCAACAGAGTTTGAAGCCAAGGACCAACTTGATTATCAATGCAATCCCCCACTCCCAAAGACTCAGGAACTGATTACATCAGATATCTATGGAAGGAAGGGTGAGAGTGGAGTGGAAACAAGAGGACTGATCAAATGTCTGTTTAAGAATCAGTTAGATATTGATTCCCTTCCTCATGGCAGAGACTATAATTTTATTCTCTGGAGAAGTTGAAAGAGAGTCTTAGCTCTGTAGGGCACCAGCCACAGCGGAAAGTGCACTTTTATGCTGAATATGAAATGCTTTCCCACCCATCTCTCAGAGGCAGACAGACAGGCAGAAATTGGAGGACTCTTCTCTGCAAATCTGACCAGTGCAAGACAAAAGACTCAAAGATACTGACAGCAGGGATTTTCCAGCTAGCCAGACAACCAAAACTTGAAGCCCATGATCAACAGGCTGTGATGAGTTACCAAGCATCTTTTTACTGCCTTGCACTTATCAATGAGCAGACAACCAAGGACCATCAAAAAATTGAGGGAAGCCTTGAACATGAGGGAAACCCAAACATGTAACCAAACAGACAACAGAAACTTGGAGAAAACAAAAAATATGTAGAGAGAAAAACAACCCCCCAAAACAAAACAAAACAAAACAAATAACCTAAATGTCCCCAGAAAAATAGATGCTATTGCCTCCACATGACAAGAACAGGTTGCTACAGAAAAAGAGATGTGCAGGGGGAAAAAGAAAGAAAGAAAGAAAGAAAGAAAGAAAACTCTTAATAATGAAAAATTTGTATCCAAAAAGGAAAAAAAAAATCAGTAAGAGCATTGGAAGATACTGTTTGAAAAGCAAAGCAAAAAGAGAAAGAGATGAAAAATTACTATACCAAGTGGCTCAGCTTTCACTTAGTGTTTCCATACTCACAAGCGACTGGTAGATAGTAAGGGAGAAAGAACTACTAAATGGGAGAATGGAAAGGCAGGAGATGCGAAATTGTGTAGTAGTGGTGAAATTTGAAAGAGAACTATATTTTCATCAACAATAATGGGAAGTAAATAGATTAAATTAATACATCAATTTCAATAAACAATAGAAAAATGAATTCATGCTACAAGTATGTTATTTAGAAACAGGAAAGTAAGTATCAAACGTCAGCTTTAAGAGTTGCAGAGGGTTGCCTCTGGGAAGTGGGGTAATGCTGCGGGGTGGGGGGAGAGCGGAAACTTATATTTCATATAAGACAGCGTTTACAACATGACTCCAAAGTGTATGCACGAGTTATGGGTGATGAAAAGAAATTCTTTGTGTCACCTGCATTATAAATGAAATACAAAACACACATAACAATGAGGATATTCTACTCCCAAATTAAGGGAAATACAATTGCACATTTGAATTAGTTTTCATTGAAAAATATTTATTTCATTTTATTTTTTTATTTAGTGTGGAGAAAATGAAAGATATGATTGTAGTCTTTCCTAGAGGCAGGGCATGGTCAGTACCAATGGTGCTAGGTCTTAAATGCAGTTACATGCAAAATTTAGTGGAGCGAGGGGAAGACAATATAGTGAGCTTTTAAAGCAAATATAAAATTGAATGTGTTCCATTTACACTACTGGCATTTTCTCCAAAAAAACAATCCAAGTTTTTGATTTTAAACTGCCCCTTAAAGAAATCATATATTACATTGATAGCAGATGCTAGCTTTCTTACTTTTAAATAAAATCATTTGGCAAACTAAATAAATTGGCAACTGTATGATGGTCCACTTGTTTGCTTAAATAATTCAAATGGTTCCTCAAATCTAAATGCCTTGGAACCACTGGCATTCAGCATTCTCTTTACTGTTATGAAGAAAGAACCAGTAACTCTTTACTTTCTAAACACGTTGAGCAACCCAAAATAAAAATCTCATGCCTGCAGACAAGTGCAATTCCCCTTTGTTTCAAACCACATTGCGTTATGTGGCCATTTGAGTACCATTTTCATGACTTGCTGATGACCAGCACAGCAGGATGAAATGCACTTAAATGAGCTGGAAAATGGAAGTCCCTCAAACACTCAGGAATCAGTATAGCATAGAAAGACAGACAAAAGAGGAAGAAAACAATACACAAGCTAAAATTGGCAAGCTAGTCACGGAAATTTAAAAGCAAATAGACACAGTTTCAAATAACAAATCAAACACCTGTCTTAAAACATTGTTGAAAAACTATTGAATCAATTATTATGTTCTGTTTTTCCATAGACTCAGTTATTTAAATTTTTGCCTAAATTATTTGAAGTTACTGAATATATTAATAACATGTATATATAGTGTATCAGTACATTTTCTGTTGCTTATAACAGAATACCTGAAACTGGGTAATTTGTAAAGAAAAGTTGTTTATTGCTTGCAGTTTTAGAGGATGGGAAGTCCAAAGTCCAGGCAACACATCTGGTGACAGCCTTCTTGGTGGTGACTCTATAGCAATGCAGGGCATCACATACAAATGGCTTGAGCAAGGGAGAGCTAAGCTTTTTACTCTCCTTTTAAAGCCCTCAGAACCACACCCATTACTCCATGAACAGATCAACCCATTCACAAGCACAGTCTTCACAATCTAATCACTTGTTCAAGGTCCCACCTTTCAATTACCGTAATAGGACTTCCCACTCTCTTAACACTGTCGTGGTGGGGATTAAGTTTCTAACACATGAAACTTTGGAAGACACATTTCAACCCACAGCATATACTAGCTTCTTTTCCTGGACAGAAAGGGAAGAACTTGAAGCAACAGCAGAAAGCAGCAGCATAATTCATGAGGTCTCCATATATTTGTCAATAAGTGAGGTGAGTTTGAATGGGTATAAGTCATTTGTGGAAATAATCAGCAGTCTTTTTAGTCACATCTTATAGTTATGTTTTTACATAATTAGAATAAATTTTTAAAATATTTGGAAACTTGAAAGATTAGACAATGATATGATATATGAGTATAGTAAAACTCCTAAAAAAAAGCTTTTATTTTCAGGACACAATAATAACTATAAAAAAAATCCATTAAACTTGGAAAAACAAAATATTCTCAGAAACATCACAACCTAAATTTCAGACATTCAACCAGAATTTATTGAAGACGATCTGTCAGTTAGTTACTCAGAGTTATATAAAACACAGCTCTTGTCCTCAAGAGGAAAATAAGACACTCAGAAATTACTATATGTAATTATTCCAATAATAATGTAAGACAGAATGAGAAAAATAAGTTATCCCTCAAATCATAAGTATCTGACCTCCTGTGTTCCCTCTCTAGGAGGATCTCTGAAGTACAAATCCATCCTGAGCACCTCACCCAAGTTACGACCATATTTCCAATCGTGAGAAAGCCTTGCCAAAGTGAACCACAGCCGTATAATCACAGTTTGACTCAAAATATTTTCCCCAAATATTGCTCCTTTTTTGACAGTTATTATTATTATTACTGGTTTTACATTCCTCCCAGTCAGCCGTAATTGAAACCTACTTTCTTTGATGCCTCTCTGTCAACTTTCCTTCCTATTAGTCTCTACAAGAATAAGATTTATGCTTCTGATTATCTCTGAAAGCTGATCTCCCTCAAATGTGACCTTTTTTCAAACCCTAATCTATTACTTTTCATCTAGACAATTGGTTTCCCAATTGGTTCTCTGACCTCTGGCTTCTTGTTTTTCTCATTTATTCTACAATTTACTATGAAACATCTTACTAATTAGTCTGTCCTCCTTTCCTCTTTAAAAAACAAACAAAAAATTAAACTTTCAATGGACCGCCCCCTGGCACACACACACACAGTCTTCAAAAGGTCATGGAAAATTCACATTACTTTTTAATACATTTTTTCATGAACTGTTGGAAGTATCCTTGTATATGGGTGTGAGTTTTAAATTTTTTGAAGACCCCGTGTGTGTGTGTGTGTGTGTATTTATATATATGAAAGTGTATCTACATTCATAATCTGGCCTCACTACTTTTTCTGGCACTACTATTTTTCAGTTCAGTTGGCTGAACTTCGGCTTCAGTTGGCTATACTGCCCAGCTTCCAAAGCCAGCATATGTTTTCTCAGCTTTATGCCTCTCCTAATGCTGGTCTTTCAGCAATGCCTTTCTACTGCATCTATTTCTGTGTAAATCCCACTCCTTAATTAAGGTATAGCTTACATAACGTTTTCATCATGAGGTCTTGCTTCAGTCTGCTTTTGAAATAAGCTCTTTCTCCCTAAATTCACATTCATTTTGTTATTTACTTACCACTTTGCCTAACACTATGCTGGACATATGGCAAACATTCAATAAGTGCTTAATAAAATCAATGGTTTCTTATTAGTACTTTGAAAACTTTTAATATCACAACTCTACTGAAGAATCATAAAACCTATAATGCTGAAAAATGAAAGTGACTATCTGTATAGTATAAAAAACCTATGCCTGTAATTATATCTTGATACTAGGATGTGTCTACTAATGGAAAAAGACATATTATTCCCAACCTTTTACTTGTGAAGACTTTGGTTGGTAACAATTTGCCATTTTTCCATTAGCAGATAGGAATATAAGAGAACAATTGAATATTGCCAAATTGACATATGAACAATTAGGATCTAACTTCCTTTGCTCTTTCAGAACTACCAGAACTGTACTGTTTCTTCTTTCTGAAAAAATGTCAGAGAAATGCTATCCTTTGCTTCATTCATTGGACTCTTTTAAACTCTTATGCTGTGGACAGCTTCTGATAATGTCTTCCCCATTTGGTAACCTCAAAGCCTTCTTGGAAAAAGTACCCTTCAGGTAAGAAACAAAATAAAAACAAAAGACAGAAAAAACAACCCATATGTATGCATGTAAGCACATACGTCTGTGCACACACATGGGAGCAGGTCTTGATAATTATTGAATGCTCTTGTTGACACTTCACTGTTCGCTCATCTTATGAACTTTTACTCTGCATCAGCTTTTGTAAATGTAGGACTTGTGCCACATACTATAGTGGGCTGAATGGTGGTTACCCCAAAAGAAAGTTCCATGTCCTAAACTCTGGAATGTGTAAATGTTACCTTATTAGGGAAAAGAGTCTTTGCAGATCTAATTAATTGAAGGATCTTGAGAGGAGGAGGTCATCCTCAATTATCCAAGTGGGCCCTAAACCCAATAATAAGTGACATCATAAGAAAGGCAGAGGAAGATTTAAGACAGACAGAAGAGGAAAAAACAAAAACAAAACAGAGGAGATAAGAAAGCAATGTTAAACACAGGGGCAGAGATAGTAATGGTGCAGCCACAAGTCAATGAATGCTGACAGCCACGGGAAGAGGCAAAGATACTACTTCAGACCCCCCAGAGTTAGTGTAGACTTCTTGCCTCCAGAATTGTGATAGAATAAATTTCTGATGTTTTAAGCCATAGGTTTGTGGTAATTTGTTACAGCAGCCTCAGGAAATTAATAAAGACACCAAGATAACTTTTCAGTACGGTAAGTGATTCAAATTTATTGCTAACTTTCCAGTAGGCTTTGAGAAGTGCCTTTTTCCTTCACTTCATCCCCATCCTCATTCCCCAGTATACTGTCATACAGCTTCTACTTAGGAGGATCTTTAGATTCTCAGTTGGACCCTCTATGCCTGAGTTATAGAGTCTCCCTTTCTTGGCACTAACAGCCTTACTGATGAGATCATCCATATGTGTCTATTAGCTCCCTCACATGCATAGTAAAGAGCTCCAGAAAGCATAGAGATGATGATAATGACAAGAAAACATCAGGCCCACCAGGTCAAAAGTCTTATATATATATGAGTTTTCTGTTTGCAGACCTTGCAGGTCTAGAAAAGGACAGAGAACTGTGATTCTCAGCTTACCTTCCAGATGTAATAAATGAAAATTTGGGCGTGGGGAGAGGTAGGAGAGCAAGAAAACTGGGTATGTATGTTTTATAAAGCTCTACAGGTTTTATGACACCCGTTCCTACTTAAGAATCATTGCCATGGACAGTTGGAGATGAAGATCCTCAGGCCACTGAGATTCTCACTTAATTATTCAGTGGCAAGACCACTACCCAATGGCTTGTGTATGTATACTATGATACCAAGAACTTCTTTATTGGGAAGCAAAAACAAATTAAAAGTGAAAATAACCTATTATATTAAAACAAAATACAGGGTATTTGAAAAGAAGATGGATTATCAAAATGAACACAAAATTCCCTTTTCTATTTGAGGATTGAAGTCTTTATTATTTCAATAAACTTTTGGAATCTTAGTCTTATCTCCCCACTGAGAAAAATCTCATAGGCTAGAACAAAGACAGTTTCCATCTTATTTTCAGTATTATGCTATTGTGCAATTAAAATAAATACTTAGATTCTTTTAGTCATTGAAGTTTAAAATACAGTGCTCACCTTTTGACTTTGCTACTTTCATTCTTATAATCATTTTCACAATTGGTGGATATTTCCTGAAACTAGCGTTTATGAAGCCTTGCGTCTAGCAAATGTCAGGCCATAGGAAAAATCACAAATTACTTTCTTAGGCTAATGCAGCATACATTTACATAGTAAAAACACTTGTATTTTTATGTAAATCTTATTGAGTTCTTTAAAATTAAAATATATTTACAAGCCATGGGCAAGATACACTCTCAATGTCATAAAAATACCATAAGTCCAATTTAATTTCTCAGTTAACATTAATTTTGATCCAGTTGTTTCAGGTTTTCTAAATGGATAATTTACAAATGTCTACATAGTTTTAACTTTAAATGCTCAAACAATCATTAGCTGGTTTTAAATTACTTATCTATATATAGTCAGATAATTATATTCAGAAAGAAAGTGTGAATCCTGATTTAACAAAGGCCAACTTTGTGTGCAGGGAATTAGTAGTCACAGTAAATTGACAAGTCAATTATTAGTTGACTTTGTCATTATAAGATGTGAAATAAGACCACTTGCTTTTTGCCTGCTATTTAAGAAGGGATTATAACTTGCTGCTTTTGAGAATAAAAACCCTGAAGAACTAGCTGGCTCTTCTATCAGCTTTGCTCACATTAACTTTTGTAGCTCACAAGACATTCTGTTCATGAACACTCTAAGTATTTCCATTTTCCTAAAGTGTCTTGAAAAGAAATTTCATGCTTGAAGATCAGTGGAAGAAGAAAAGTGTCTATTAAAATGTACTTGAGAGAGCAGAAGTACAAGAAATGGGGATGAGAAAATAGGAGGCAAAGAACAGAAGCACATCCAAGAGACATGCAACTGAATAGAAAATAAAAAAAAAACTCTGAGAAACCCCTATGATCTGAATGTTAGTCTCCTCAAAATTCACATGTTGAAACCTAATCATTAAGGTAATGGTATTAGAAGGTGGAGCCTTTGGAAAGTGATGAGGTTACAAGGGCTCTGCCTTTGTAAATGGGGTTAATTCCCTTAAAAAGGAACTCCAAAGCTATAGCAACCAAAACAGCATGGTACTGGAATAAAAATAGACACTCAGAAAAATGGAACATAATAGAGAACCCAGAAATCAACCCATGGACTTACAGCCAACTGATCTTTGACAAAGGCACCAAGAACATACATTGGGGAAAAGACTGCCTCTTCAGTAAGTGGTGCTAGGAAAACTGGACATACATATGCAGAAGAATGAAACTGGACCTGTACCTCTCACCATATAACAAAATCAACTCAAAATGGATTAAAGACTTAAATATAAGGCCTGAAAGTATAAAACTACTAAAGTAAAACACATGAGAAACACTCCAGGAAGTCAGGGCAAAGACTTTATTTACAAATAGAACCACAAAAGTACAAGCAACAAAAGAAAAAAAATAAATAAATGGGATTATACAAAACTAAAAAGCTTCTGCACAGCAAAGGAAACAATCAACAGAGTAAAAACACAAACTACAGAATGGGAAAATAATATCTGCAAACTATGTATCTAACAAGGGATTAATATCTAGAATATACAAAGAACTCAAGCAGTTACACAGTAAAAAGAAAACAATTAATCCAATTAAAAATTGGGCAAAGGAGCTGAATAGATGTTTTTCTAAGGAAGACATACAAAGAGCCAACAGGCACTTAAATAAATGCTCAACATCACTAATAATCAGGGAAATTGAGAGGTGAGCCCACCGTTGGTGGCTGGCAGCAGCACCACCAGTGGAACTGCATGGCTCAACACAGCCCCCTCAACCCACCACCTCAAACCCAGGCATGGGGGGAGCATCAGGCCCTGTCCCCATGCCCAGAACCGGTGCAGCACAGGTGAGCCAACCAGCAGTGGCCAGCAGCAGCACCAGCCAGAGGAACTATGTGGCTGGACATGATTCCTCTCCCCACCTCAGACCCAGGGGTCAGCACCAACCTACAGATCCAACCCACCAAGTTTGGCCGAGCAGAACTCCATGGAACTAGGGGCTCATTC
Source organism: Galeopterus variegatus (assembly GCF_000696425.1). NCBI lineage: Eukaryota > Metazoa > Chordata > Mammalia > Dermoptera > Cynocephalidae > Galeopterus > Galeopterus variegatus. Next base: position 511,179 of record NW_007726375.1, on the reverse strand, counting down.
TATGACCACAAAGTCTCAAACAGGAACCAAGGTGGTTTAACTTAACCACCACCACACCTCCTGTCAAGCAAAGACAATTCATCCCTTATAGTAGCAACCAGGACCACTCCACAGCCAACCTCAGTGTAATAGAAGAAGCAAACCCCCTGCCAAAAGACCAAGCATCACCAAAAAAATACTAGAAGTACAAACAATCAAGAAGAAATGACACCACCAAAAGGATACAGTAATGCTCCAAAGTCAGACTCTATGGAAAAGAGAATCCTTGAAATGTCCGAAAAAGAATTTTGAGCAATGATCCTAAGAAAACTTGAAGAAAGACTCACTCATTGAAATAAAAAAAGCAACTGAGAGCTTTAGCAACAGGGTAGATAGAGCAAGCAGAAGAAAGACTTTCAGAGCTTGAAGATGGTCTTTTTGAAATAACTGGCAGATAAAAAAAGGAAAAAAGAATAAAAAATAATGAGGAAAATCTAAGAGAGATAGCAGACAACCTCAAGCGCTCTAACATCTGAATTGTGGGTATCCCTAAAGGGCAGGAGAAAGGAAAAGGTATTGAAAACCTACTCAAGGAAATAGTAACAGAAAACTTCCCAGGTGTAGGGCGGGATACAGACCCTCAGATCCAGGCAGTTCAAAGGTCCCCAAACAGATTCAACCCAAAAAGATCCTCCCCAAGACATATTATAGTTAAATTTATAAAGCTCCAAGACAGAATTCTACAAGCAGCAAGAGAAAAGCATCAGGTCACTTACAGGGGAACCCCCATTAAACTAACAGCAGACTTCTAAACCGAAACCCTAGAGGCCAGAAGAAAGTGGAATGATATATTCAAAATACTAAAAGAAAAAAAAAAAACTGCCAGCCAACAATCCATTACCCAACAAGGCTCTCCTTAAGAAATGAGGGAGAAATAGTGTATTTCCCAGGCAAACAAAAGTTGTGGGAGTTCATCACCACATAACCAGCCTTGCAAGAAATTCTCAAGGGAGTCCTACATCTGGAATCTGAATAATGGTGACCACCATCACAAATACACAAGAAAGAGCAAAACCCACAGTTAAAACAAAAATGCCAGCAAGAAAGAGAAAGAAGCTAAATCATTCTGCCTTAAATTCTCAACTAACACTGAAGAAGAGAAATAAAAGGGGAAATAATGATCAAAAGATATTTAAATCACCTAAACAAGTAGCAATTAAATGACAGGAATTAAACAACACTTCTCAATAACTACTCTAAATGTGAATGGACTAAACTCCCCATTCAAAAGACACAGACTAACTGAGGGAATTAAAAAGCTAGACCCAAGTATATGCTGTCTTCAAGAGACCCACCTCACCTGTAAAGACACACATAGACTAAAAATGAAGGGATGCAAAAAGAAACCAAAAATGAGCAGGAGTAGCTATTCTTATACCAGACAAAATAGATTTTAAACCAAAAAATATTTAAAAAGACAAAGAAGGCCATTATATAATGATAAAGGAAACTATCCAGCTAGAAGACATAACAATCATAAACATGTATGCACCCAATACCGGAGCACCCAGATATATCAAGCAAACACTCTTAGACCTAAAGTAGGAGATAGGACCTAGTACATTAATAGTGGGATATCTGAATACCACTCTCTCAGTTTGGGACAGGACTTCCAGGTAACAAGTCAACAAAGAGACACAGGATTTAATCTACACCCTAGACCAACTGGACTTGGCAGATATACACAGAACATTTCACCCAACAGCTAAAGAATACACTTTCTTCTCAACAGCTCATGGTACATTCTCCAGGATAGACCACATATTAGGTCGCAAATCTAGTCTCAGCAAATTTTAAAAAATTGAAATCATTCGAACAATATTTTCAGACCACAATGGACTAAAACTGGAAATAAATAATAAGCAAAATGCTGGAAGTTATACAAATACATGGAAAATAAATAATAGGCTCCTGAATGACCTATGGGTCCAAGAAGAAATTAAACAGGAAATGCACATATTCCTACAAATTAATGAAAATAAAGATACATCATACCAAAAACTGTGGGATAATGCAAAAGCAGTACTAAGAGGCAAATTTATTGCAGTAAATGCTTACATCAAAAAAAAAAAAGGAAAGACTTCAAATAAATGACCTAACACTTTGCCTCAAAGAACTTGAAAAACAACAATAATCCAAACCTAAAGGCAGTAGATGGAAAGAAATATTTACGATCAGAGCAGAACTAAGTGAAACAGAGACCAAAAAAACAATAGAAAAAATCAACAAAACTAAAAGTTGGTTTTTCAAGAAGATAAACACAATAGACACACCAATAGCTAGATTAATAAAAAAAAGGAGAGATAAGACCCCAATAACAAAAATTAAAAATGAAAAGGGAGACATTACAAGTGATACCACAGAAACACAAAGAATCAGTAGAGACTATTATAAACAACTGTATGACAGCAATTTTGAAAATCTGGAAGATATGGATAAGTTTCTAGACACATATAAATTACCAAGACTGAACCAAGAAGAGATAGAAAACCTGAACAGACCAATAACAAGCAAGGAGATTGAAGCGGTATTCAGCAATCTTCCAGCAAATAGAAGTCCGGGTCCAGATGGACTTACAGCTGAATTCTATCAAACCTTTAAGGAAGAATTAATACCAATTCTCCTCAAACTATTCCAAACAATTGAAACAGATGCTACTCTCCCAAACTCATACTATGAGGCCAACATAACTCTGATACCAAAACCAGATAAAGATACAACAAAAAAAGAAAATTATAGGCCAATATCCTTGATGAAACTAGATGCTAAAATCCTCAACAAAATATTAGCAATTAGAATA
>NW_007726375.1:482053-507658 GCF_000696425.1 Galeopterus variegatus | reverse complement strand
ATGATAAAGACTCTCAACAAATTAGGTATAGAAGGAAAATATCTTAGCACAATAAAAGCCACTTATGACAAATGCACCACCAGTATTATTCTGAATGGGGAAAAATTGAAGGCCTTTCCCTTAAGAACGGGAACAAGACAAGGATGTCCACTCTCTCCACTTCTATTTAACATAGTACTGGAGGTACTAGCTAGAGCAATCAGGCAAGAGAAAGAAATACAGGGAATCCAGATTGGAAAAGATGAAGTCAAACTTTTCCTATTTGCAGATAACATGATAATATATATAGAAAAACCTAAAGACTCCATCAGAAGACTCCTAGAGCTGGTTAATAACTTCAGTAGCATTGCAGGATGCAAAACAAATGCCCCCAAATTAGTATCATTTATATACTCAAATAATGAATTAACAGAAAGAGAAACAAAGAAAGTAAGCCCATTTACAATTGTTACCAAAAAAATACTATAATTAGGGATCAATTTAACCAAGTAGCTGAAAGACCTCTACAATAAGAATTACAAATCACTTCTGAAAGAAATTAAAGAAGGCACAAAAATATGGAAAGATATTCCATGCTCTTGGATTGGAAGAATTAACATTGTTAAAATGTCTATACTACCCAAAGAGATCTACAGATTTGATGCAATCCCCATCAAAGTACCAATGACATTCTTCACAGAAATGGAAAAAACAATTTTACCTTTCATATGGAAAAACAAAAGACTCTGAATAGCCAAAGCAATCCCGAGCCAAAAAAAAAAAAAAAAAAAAAAACAAAGCCAGAGGCATAACTCTGCCTGACTTCAAATTATACTACAAAGTTGTTTTAACCAAAACAGCATGGTACTGGTATAAAAATAGACATTCAGACCACTGGCATAGAATAGAGAACTCAGAAATCACTCCTCAGGCTTATAGCCATCTGATATTAGACAAAGGCAACAAAAATCTACTTTGGGGGAAAAGATTGCCTCTTCAACAAGTGGTGCTGGGAAAACTGGATATCCATATGCAGAAGAATGAAACTAGATATGCATCTTTCACCATACACTAAAATCAACTCAAAATGGATTAAAGACCTAGGTATAAGATCCAAAACTGTACAATTACTAAGGGAAAATATAGGTGAAACACTTTAGCAGTTAGCTCAGGGCACAGGCTTTATGATCATGAGCCCAAAAGCACAAGCAGAAAACAAAACAAAACAAAACAAAACAAAAACAAATGGGACTATATCAAACTAAAAAGTTTCTGCACAGCAAAGGAAACAATCAACAGAATGAAAAGACAACCTAAGAGTGGGAGAAAATTTTTGCTAACTTTGCATCTGATAAGGGACTAATATCCATAATATACACGGAACTCAAGCAATTATACAGGAAAAAAATAAATGACCCAATTAAAAAATGGGCAAAGGAGCTGAATAGACATTTTTCAAAGGAAGACATACAAATGACCAACAGATACCTGAAAAAATGCTCAATGTCACTAGTCATCAGGGAAATGCAAATTAAAACCACACCAAGATACTACCTCAGTCCAGTTAGACTGGCTATAATCAAAAAGACAGTGAATAACAAATGCTGGTGAGCGTGTGGAGGGAAGGGAACACTACCGCACTGTTAGTGGGACTGTAAATTAGTATAAGCACTATGGAAAACAGTGTGGAGGTTTCTCAAACAACTACAGATAGATCTTCCATATGATCCAGCAATCCCTCTTCTGTGTATATACCCAGAGGAATGGAAATCATCACATCGAAGAGATAACTTCAGTCCCATGTTTATCACAGCTCTGTTTACAATAGCCAAGATATGGAACCAACCTAAATGTCCCTCAATGAATGATTGGATAAGGAAACTGTGGTATATATACACTATGGAATACTACTCTGCTATAAAAAAGAATGAAATACTCCCATTTGCAACAACAAGGATGAACCTGGAGAAACTTATGTTGAGTGAAACAAGCAAAGCACAGAGGGATAATTACCACATGTGCTCACTCATATGTGGGAGTTAAGAGAGAAAAGAAGGAAAGAAAGAAAGACCACAGTAATGTTGTGCTCTAATAGAGGGAGGGAACATTCCTAGGGCTACAAATAGGAGTGGAGGGGGGAGGGAGGTTGGGGATAATTGGGTGGGGACAAGTGGTACAAAAGTAATTTCTGGTAAGGGGTATGCCCCTAGTATGAATCTGGCCCTCACATCATGGGCAGAAGGGGTGACAATTAGATTTGTATCTCATGAATATTCTTAATAAATAAATAATAAAAAATTAAAAATTGAAAAAAACACATTGAGATATCATCTCATCCCAGTTAGACTGGCTATAATCAAAAAGACTGAGAATGACAAATGCTGGTGAGGATGTGAATAAAGGGGAACTCTTCTACACTGTTAATGAGAATGTAAATTAGTACAGCCACTATGGAAAACAGCATGAAGGTTTCTCAAACAACTACAGCTAGATCTACCATAAGATCCAGCATTCCCACTTCAAGGTATATATCCAAAGGAATAGAAATCATTGTGTCAAAGGGATACCTGCACTCCCATGTCCATCACAGTTCTGTTTACAATAGCCAAGATATGGAACCAACCTAAATGTCCATCGATAGACAAATAGATAAGGAAAATGTGGTATATTCATGATGGAATACTATTCAGCCATAAAACAGAATGAAATTCTGTCATTTGCACCAACACGGATAAGCTTGGAGAAAATTATGTTAAGTGAAATAAACCAGGCACAGAGGGAAAAATACCACATGTCCTCACTCATAATTCAGAGCTAAGAGCGAAAGAAGGAAGGAAAGACCACAGTGGTGCGTTGGACTTGCAGAGGGAGAGAGCAGACCTAGGGTTGCTGGGGTGGAGTGCGGGAACAGGGCAAGGTACACTGGGATGAGGTTGGGTCGGGGACATGGGGAATAATTGCAATTTGATGTGGTGGGCATGCTGATAGCATTGACTGCTCACCACATCTTGGGCACAGGTCCTGTCAGTCAGCTTTTGCCCCACAAATACGTATAATCAATTTTTTTTAAAGGTAGACTCCAAAGATCTGCTTTGCCTCTTCCACCATGTAAGGACACAGCTAGAAGGTGCCATTTATGAAGCAGACAGCACTCACTAGACACCCAATCTGCTGGTGTCTCAATCTTGGATTTTCCAGCCTCCAGAACAGTGAAAAATAGATTTTTTTTGTTTATAAATTACCCAGTCTAAGGTATTTTGTTTTAGAAGCCTGAGATTGGGCCACAATAATCAACCACATTGTATATTGACAAAATAAAATAAAATTGAAATTGCTAAGATAGAAACATTTAAATTCATAAAAAATTGAATTATTACCAGATCTTCTATCCGATCAGACATAAAATCTGTTAGCAGTGGAATAAAATAGAAATCAAGTAGTCCATAAAGATAGGGACCATTTAAAATATTACAGGTGGACCATGGATGTAAGAGAGTATCGTTCACAATTAGAACTTAACAAAGGAGTGAAGAAGGAAACCACAATCAACACACTTGTGTATAGAAATGCTCCAAGAACTGTAGCACATAAGCTTTGGTAACAATCTGTAAAATGGAGGCAAAATAGACATCATAGGCTATTGAAAAGACAAAATGAGACAACATATGAAAAGGCCTTGTAAATAAGATACTTCAGGAGCAAAGGAAATCATGATCACTAATCAAGGAAAGCTGTACCTATAGTGCCTTGACTGGTTGATTAAAAAGCTCATTTGAATGAGAATTGACAGTAATGCCTGCAATAATAAGGAAGGATAGAAAGTCTTGGCTTCTTCTTGATAAACAAAGATCATCCTGACGTTAACCAAACTTACAATATAAAGTCCTTGTTGACAGGCATCTGTCTATCTATCTGTCTGTCTGTCTGTCTGTCTATCTATCTCCCTACCTACCTATCTATGTAGCTTTTAACAGACCTTGTGCCCAGTAGACACTCAATAACAAAGCAGTAAATTGAACTAGGGCCCTAAGATTGTAATGTCTACTTGACTAAACTTTAGAGATCTGCCAGTTAACTTATGATGCCAGTTAACTCTCTACCCTTAACCAGTTTCCTAGCTGAACTGTTATATGTAACTGTTCTTTTAACTTGTATTTATTTTTCCAAACTCAACCTACTGCTCTGTTGTGACCTTCAATATCCATCTTATCTTTCTCCTCTGTCTAATCTGGATTTGATTTATTGCTGGGCTTCCCTAGCCAGACTCCTGGGCCTTTCTCTATCTGTCTTCCTCATTCATGAAGGGGAATCTTCAATCACAGCAAGCAATCAAATCAAAACCAACAATTTTAGTGTGGTTTATTCCATTACTCTGTAATACAGCTACTGAAAAGGGTGATATATAAATATTGTTTTTTTTTTTATTTATGAGTATTCAGGCTGAGTGAATGCTACATGAATTGTTCATTTACATATTTCTGTTCATTAGGAACTGACTTACATATTTGGGATGCAAAGATGAAAACACTGTAGTCTATCCTCTGAAAGTCCCAAAGTGCAGTAAGGGAGATAGACTTACAAAGATACATACACAAAATGATGAGGGAAATGCTCTAATAGAGGTGTGAAAAAGAGATTTGTTGGTATTTGAGAGGTGGTACTTAATTCTGCCTAGTGGGGATAGATTCAGGGAAGGCTTCATAAAGGTGACATTGAAGTGGATCTTAAAATTTGAGTTGACAGGCACAAGAGATAGAGGCAGGAGAGGAAATTCCATATGGTGGGCACAGCATAGAGCTGTGCAGGTCCATGGTATGGCCAGGAGTGCCTGGCCAGTGGTGTGGGCTTAATAGGAGGGTGAATGAAACTACGAAGATAATAAAATGGAGTCAGACTGTGAAGGGACTGGCCTTTATCTTCAAGATAACAGGCAAACATGTAATATTTTTTAGGCAGGTATTCTGGTATTATCAATTTACAGAGATGATTTTCTGACCAAACCAAACTGAGTCTGAAAAACCCATTGTGTTTCAGTTTTTGGTATTGTGGACTAAAAACTCTATTGCCTACTTCCACTTTCTGTTGCCCCAACTCTTGACTCTGCTGGCCATCTATAGAAGTGATGATTGCATTACATTTGTGATAGCTGCTACATGGAGGCTGTAATTAATAAGGCAAGGGGAATCACTGATCCTTTTCTTGGAACATCCTCACAAGTAAATTAGGTAATGCCATTTCTCAAGTAAGGGCCATAGGAGCAAAGATATACCCAGGGAAAATTTGTAGAGAGGAGTAAGTAAAAATGTCTACTGGGATAGATAATAGATGTTTCTACTTTCATTAACTTAATAAGTCTGTGATAACAAAATAGGCATAACTTGGGGCCAGATTTCTGAGAATTTTCCCATTTGATTCTACCTCAATGATTCTTGTATCATGTAATGGGGGGATTCTCTTTTCATATTTAACTATGTTGCTCAACTCCTTGATTCTCAGATGATGGATCTTATACATTAGTTGTTCTAAACACAATATGGATCAATCGGTAGCATGCTACAATCTGCAGCATGATGGAACAGATTCATATTCTATAATAGCCATTCTGAATCCAGTTCATACTGTGAACCTACATCATTTTTAAGATGGCTCCACAGTGCAACAGTATTTGGTGGTATGAACCCTAGATTTACCCATTAACAGATCAGACACTCAGGCCACTGGACTAAAACTACCCACTAGGCATGTTTTATTTGGCCAATATGTTATTAAAAATGAATTTGAAATCCTTTAGGTAGGACATGTATTCTCCACCTCCCCATGGTCTCTGCCGCTCTTTACTGTGTTATATCTGGCCTCACTTTACTCATTTATATTACATAAATTTGACTTTCTGGCCAATAATGTTTTAGTGTTTCTTTTTAGAAAACATATGTTTTTTCTCCTAAGATTGTCTTTAACAGCTGAGAATCTGACATTTGGTCTGCAATTGACATTAGTTCAAGATTGAGAGATAATATACTACACAGTTTAGAGACAGCAGAGAGATGAATGCATGTCTGGAGCTGAGAGGCATGCACTACAGATGCATAGGAGGGGGTGTTAGTACTGGTTGGGAGAAAAGGCAAGGAAGAGTTTTCACTCTAAGAGAGACTGTACTCAAGCATGTCAGGATGGCTAGCTCTGCCCTCACTAAGTTAATGAAGAGACATAGTAAAGACGACAGCTTACTTAATAAGATATTGATTAACCAAGGCCATTAAATGAAGCAGATATTGAATATGAAAAGATGGACTCTGTAACTATTTCTTCTTTCCCCACCTTTTTCTGGTACAAGCCCATCCCCACACATACATATGAGGGTACTTCAAAAAGTTTGTGGAAAAATAGAATTGAAAGACAATACAAATCTTTCCGTGAACCTTTTGAAGTATGCTTGTATCTATGTACTCACACAAAAATACAGGCTTCCTCGCCACAGGAGAGAGAGTATACAACAGCTACCGAGCCAACGTCCCTTGCCTCTGATGCCATAGTTACCTGTCCAAAATTTAGATTTGTAACCCAATTTAGGCCAATCAGGGTTTGCCCTTGGGGAATTTCAAACTCTAGCTAGTAATCCATGTTTCCTCCTGTTTAGAAGAACTTAATGAAGCACTGTCCTCTCCTGTATATCCTCCTTCCACCCCTCATCTCGCCACTCTACACCTTTATAAAAAATGATGACATGCATAAAGAATCAGAGAAGAAAGACAACATTCTAACACTGTCCCAGTCCTCCTTGGGGCCAGCGCCACTCATGGTTTTTAAATGATTTGTCACTTGTGACCAGAGCCCTGACTATGAAGTATTAGAACCTGTGACTCTTCACGTTTAAATTGCTTAGGCACAGGAAGTTGACCAAAAACAAACAAACAAACAAAAACCCCCCACAAAAGCAAAACAAAACAACAGAAAACTTAAATTAACTTTTGCTTGAAATAGCTATATATTTGAGGCAAAAGAAACTTTTTTGGATTATTTCCCTTCTAAACTATTTATGTGTTGCCTTAGTTTTCTATTTTATTTCATGCACATAAAATCCTGTCTTGTCTGCCCTGAAAGCTGTCAACAGTAGGATTCCCTCTTGATTGAACATTTCTTTCATACACAGTCACTGATGTTCTCTGTGACTTTAAAGTTCACCTGAAGCTAAAAATCTCATTTATTCATCTAATATAAAATTCACTTGTTTTATTTATCTCCCACTATATAAAAATATTACTCCCACTTCTTAATTAGTAGCAAATCCTAATAAACATTATTCATGGATTATAGAGAAGGGCTTTTTACAAAAATCATTACAAATTACATTTATGCCTAAGAACAATATCTTTGTATAAATCCTTTAGTAAATATAAAATGTGATGTAATCACACACTATGTAATGATGTTTCGATCAATGACAGACCACATATACAATGGGTGGTCCCATAAGATTATAGGTATGTAGTAGGCTATACCATAGAGCCTAGGTGTGTAGTAGGCAACACTATCTAGGTTTGCGTAAGTACACTTTATGATGTTCGCACAATGATGAAATCACCTAATGACACATTTCTCAGAATGTATCACTGTCATTGTTAGGCATGACTGTATATAATTTTGAAGTAAATATTCATTCTACTTATAAACATGCTATACACAATAAGCAGAGTCATCTTAGCCAAAAATATGTACATCTTCAGAAAGCAGTCAAAAATCCAAATCAATGAATTAAAAAGTCTTAAAGTTGCCAAGATAATTGACATTTTCATCTCAGAAATACTTGTCCATCAAAAACACTAAAACTTTTAAGAAGAGAAAATAAACACAGTTTTCCTGAACTTTTCCTATGCTATTTCACATAATGGTTTCTTACTGAATATTTGTGGTAATAATCTCAAATTTTCCTAGGACTTGTCATATTGTAAGTATCCTATTTCTAATGATGGTCTGATGTGACAGGATGCACTCAATTTCATTTTTCCAGGTAAGCAATACACTTTTCTGTGCTCTCTTCCTGCTCAAAGAACTGACAAGGTTCTGTAAACACAGTTCTTCAGCAGCCAAGTTGGAGGTGGGTGCCCTTCTTTTATTAAACTAACTAGAAACAAAAACTCTCAAAAAAACAAAAAAGCCTGTAGTCTGCATGTAAGTGGGACTCTCTTGGAATACTAAACAACATGAACGCTTGTTGTGAACCAGATGTAGCAGTGGGAGGTATTTTCTGACAAGACCATTGGGCCAAGACTTACTTTAATATAGGTGAATTTTGTAAAACAAAAATTCTTTATGAAGCTTTTTTCTTTTCTTTTATTATCTAATTGTTTAGTATAAGTCATAATTAGATTTTATAAATTTTAATTACAAAGTTTAAAAAAAGAGCCTTTAGTGTTTCTGAGAAAGTAGTGTTGGGCTTGTGTGCAGTGAATTGAAAAGAAAGGCTTTGCTATGGGGCTTAGGTTTTAAAACCTTATGGATACTCCATGCATCCAACTTGCGTAAACATCTGGCATATTTTGGAGTATATGTTTAAGCACATCTTGGTAATGGCTTCATTCATAAAGCTACAAATAAAATTGCACTGTATATACTTTGATATTAAAAATACAAACATTATTAAATACATATGAGTACGTTAAGATAAAAAGAAGTGATTGCAGAATGATGTAATGAAAGGGCCATATAAATTCCAGAAGAATCAAAATATAAAATGTTCCCTTTAAACTTGGAAATGAGAACTCTCGTCATAGTTATAACTATGAAAAAACAAATTAAGCCATGGGCAGTCATTATTAGAATACATTTCAACAAAACCAAGACAGATTAGATAGTAGGGTGGCCTTCTTAATGGATGTATCCCCTATAAAAATAAACTATTTTGTCATAATTGAATATGAAAAATTCTGGTTACTTAAATAGTTTACTTTACCACATCAGTTTTCAAAGAATTAGATTAAAACGAAATAGTGTTCATTCTGAAGCTGGTGAATAAAATTTAATATTTCCTCAGAAAAGGCAGAAAGTCACAATGGGGACATCTGTTTCCACTGATAGACAAGAGGAAATCACAAGAGGTTATGCGTGGCTGATCCTTTGTCTGGGTTAGTTAGAAATGCCACCTGTAATTTCATACCGAAGAACCTCATCTTATGAAAATGTAAAAACCTGCTTTACCACAGAGAAAAGTTATGGGGGAGATTACTCAATTACAAAAGGATTCTTACATAAAATTATTCACCACAGAGTTTCTTTAAATAGCATATTTCCTTTGTGCATATAAATCTTTCACTGATCACTAGCTGCTTAAAAGAGACTGGGGGACAGAGCCGCTTAAAGCCGACATGTTAAGCCACTGCTAATTAAAGATCAATCAAAAAAAAAAGGGAACACTTCTCTGAAATTATGATTCAATTTACCTACAAATCTGTAGGAACATACTAAGTTGGCAGAGTAAGGTTTGAGTGGAATGCTAAATGATTTAACATTAAACCATAAAATACTCGTATCCTATTTTCATAATCATATTCAAGCACAAGTAATTTTTAATGAAGAGTCTGCATATAATTTAGGAATGCTCAGTTATTTAGACAAAATTCAAGAGAAAATTTATGGATGAACATCTCTCTTTATATTCAAGTTTTAAATGATGTGGGTCTTTTTATAGTTACCATTTTAATGGACATCAGTCATGTGGTGCATACTCTTACTCTGAAACTTCTTTCAATATTCTACACCATAATATCCTTTGATAGATTTATTTCTGATGAATTGGCATTTTCTTCACAAACTCAGGAGCAGTTCTTGTTAACATAGAAGACTCACTGCCTTTTTCTATGCTAGTATACTTCAATCATTAAGAATGAATTAGAAACTATGTGACAACAGCCCTTATCAAAGAAAAGGTATTTTTCTCTAAAATGAATATGACTATCACAAAAACTTCATGAGGAACTTGACAGGCATAGTGGTCTGATGCTTTGTTTTGTAAAATTATTCTACACATCCCTTGTCTGAAAAAGTATTATACCTGAATATCTTTTGTTTATAAAAAATATCTTTCATTTTTACTTTCATCTTGATGGTCATTTATAAATTTGTGTGGCATAGTTTCGACTAAATTGTCCTTTTTTTAAAGTAAGAATAGGGATCATTTTCTTCTGTTATAATTATGTACTTAGTACATGCATTTAGGTAAACTTGTTAATGAATTAAGTAATCTAAAATCAATAATTTCTATAAGATAAGGTCTCATCTAAGTACACAAATTTAGTATGCATTTTGTGTTCTTAGGGAGGATATGGAAATTAATTTTCTAAAATATTATTCTTCTTGTAATGAAGCCCATATCTGCTGCCATAGTATGACACTCTAGCAAGAATATAAGCATGATCAAACAAGCATTAATATTCAAAATGCATTTCAGTAATCTTCTATATGCAGGTTTCTATTTATAGAATTTAAATATCTCTACTCACAGCAAGCATGTATTGACTACTTAACACATGCCAGGCAATGGACTAATCTTCACATGCATTTTCTGATTAAATACCCACACTAACTCTGTAGAGGTAGTATTATCTTGGTACCTCTTTTATTGATTAAGAAACCGAGGACTGGTTGCTCAAGGTCAAACCAGTACTAAGTGGCAGAGCTGGATTGTGACGCAGTTCTGCCTGACACAATGACCTGAACATGGAGCCACTGCCATATTGCTGCCTCTTATTTGGGAGGAGGAGGAGGAGGAGGAGGAGGAGGAGGAGGAGATGAAGATGGCGATGACAGAGTTTTGTAAATTTTTGACAAAAAAACATGTAGCCATTTTGGGTCTCTTTTCTCATGAATAAAATGAGAACGGTTTGACCTCATAACTTCCAAGTCCTCTCCACATACTAAAGTTCTTAATCTAAAATTGTGAAGACTTACACCTGTATAGTTTCTTAACTGGCAATGACAAATAAAATAATATTCTCAGTGCTATAGCAGAAGAGCAATCTGAATAATACATGTCGATGTCCAACAAGGGTATCAGACTGGAGGCTGGGAATTTCAATGGACTCTCTGAATTGATTTTGTGATAATTTGGACCTTTTCTTTCTTCCCATCTTTTCTCCCTTCTGGCCCTTTCCCTGGGTAAAAGAACAGGTGGACTCACTTATATTGTCTCTGGCCCGGGATTCAAAACTTTTTAAAAAATTTTAATTTATCAATATACAATATAGTAACATAGTTGATTTTTGTGTCCCTTTACCAGTCTTTCCTTTTCCTCCCTCCCTATCCTTCCTCCTCCCATCAACATCATATCTGTTCACATGTCTTAACAAAATCAAGGAGTTGTGGTTTTTGTGTCTTCTTTACCCCTCCTATGCGTTTATTTATTTATTTATTTTTATTAGCTCCCACAAATAAATGAGAACTTGCAGTATTTTTCTTTCTGAGCCTGGCTTATTTCAGTTAATATAATTTTCTCTAAGTCCATCCATGTTGCTCAAACTGTAGTATTTCATTTTTTTTTTTTTTTATATAGCAGTGTAGTATTCCATTGTGCAGATATACCACAGTTTCCTTATCCGCTCATCTGATGATGGGCATTTAGGCTGGTTCCAACTCTTGGTCATCATAAATAATGCTGCAATAAACATGGGAGTGCAGGTATCTCTTTGACATGATGATTTTTGACAAGTGCTTTAACTGGCTTCCAAACTTTTAGATATCAGTGGCCCATAGGAACTGTTCTAACTTCCATGTCCATCTTTTTTAGGGTTTCAAACCTGTCATAACAGTAGGCCTTGGGCACTTAAAACTTAAAAAGGAAGCTTGACTTCTGCTAAGATAGCAGATTTTAAAGCAAAGCTGCATTTTTTTTCCCCAATGTGTTCCTCCTCTGTCACCAAAGAAAGACTGAATTTGAGAATCTGTGAGATTCACATGTTAGGTCACATAATGACCTAAGAATACTAACACTAGCTTCCATTTATTGATTTATCATTCGTTAAGGATATAAAATATTAACTTAAATAATGATATGACAAGTATTCTTTTTCAGGTCAGAATCACAATTTTAAGGTGTTTTTTGGTTTCAGAAATAATATATCAAACTAAAACAGCTGTTAAGAGATATTACTTTCATTTATCATGACACAATAAATTTGGATTGAGTAGAACCAAATGACATCAGTTTAAATAATTATAATACCATTTTGTATCTAACTTTACATGTTTTCATTATGATTTCTATTCATCCAGAAGCTCTAATTTATGTCTAATAAGGTTTATTTCAGGCAATAGAACTATGCTGATTTGTATGTCTTTCTTAAGTGGGCAAAAGGCATATCATTTTTCACCGAAAACTTGGACTTTGGATATTATTGTTTTTTCTAGTAGAAAGAAAGATTTTATGTTTTATTTTATTTGAGTATCAAAATGAACAAATTACCCTGCAGAATTTAAGGCAAGCAATGCTTTATAAAAAAGAGAGAGACTTAAGCAGAAGGGAATCAGCAATAGAAAAGCTACCTCCCCGAGAGAAGTTGAGGAAGGGTTCTTAAAGGCAAGCAGTTCCTCAATTGATGTCAGCATCTTGCCTTGCTGTTTTCTGATATGTTTACAGTGGTCATGAGGAGGGTCAGTTCCAGGAACATCCTGCTGCAACTCCCAAAGGGGTCTTAAGGTTAATCTGGAACTTAGTTTTTACAATTACAGAAAGAGAAAGAATCGGTAGATAATGATAAGTTTTAAATAAAGTCAACAGTTATATATATATTTTTTGTCTTTTTCCGTGTGCAGCAACGGATCGCAACCCTCAGTGTTGCCCCCGTACCGGACCTGGGACCGGCAACGGGATTGCAACCCTCGGCGTTGCCCCCGCGCCTCGCTCAGCCAGTGAGCGGGAACCGGTCTGCATGTGGGATCCGAACCCTCGGGCGGGAGTGCTGCCGCGCTTCCCAAGCGGCGCACCTATCCAGTGCGCCACCAGGCCAGCCCTGTCTTGTACATTTCTTATGGCACATAAAATTGAGTCAACAGCATTACATTTACTCACGACAAGCTATAGAGTAATTATAGATAGAAAAACCCAGTCAATGATGACTTCCCTATTCCTGAGAACAAAGGTCTTATTTGTATCACTCGCACAACTTTGCAACACAGTAATTTTTAGAATTGACAGAATTGCATGCCACTTTCAGAACTGGGTACCAAACTCAACACCTGAATTATTCAGTCTCTAGGGTATTAATATTAAATATTTCACCACCCTAGAGAGGAACCAAATGTTTCCCAAAATTACAAAGACAGAGTAGTAACTGTTCAGAGAAGGTGTGCATTTTTTTTTTTCAAGAAAATACCAGCTATGAAAATAGCAACTAGACAGCAAATGTTAGAGGGCTATTTTTCACTCCATAACATGATGTCCTATAGGGTTTCATTGTATTAAAACCTCAAATAGCTATTTGCATGTCTTCTTTTGAGAAATGTTTGTTCAGGTGCTTTGCCCTTTTTAATTGGGTTATTTGGGGATTTTTTGATATTGAGTCACTTAAGTTCCTTGTATGTTCTGGATATTAGGCCCTTGTCTGACGTGTGGTTGGCAAACACTTTCTCCTATTCTGTGGGTTGTCTTTTCACTTTGCTGACAGTGTCCCCTGCTATGCAGAAGCTTTTTAGTTTGATGTAGTCCCATTTGTGATTTTAGCTTTAGTTGCCTGTGTCTTTGTTGTTTCCTTCAAAAAACCACTGCCCACTCCCATTTCGTGTAGCATTTCTCCTATCTTTTCTTCTAATAGTTTCATAGTTTGGGGTCTTAAATTTAGGTCTTCAATCCATTTCAAGTTGATTTTTGTGTATGGTGAGAGATAGGAGTCTAGTTTCCAGTTTTCCAAGCACCATTTGTTGAAGAGGCTGTCCTTTCCTTCTTGTATATTTTTTTGGCACTTTTGTAGAAAATCAGTTGGCTGTAAATATGTGGGTTTATTTTGGGACTCTCTATTGTATTCTGTTGGTCAATTTATGCCAGTACCATGCTGTTTTGTTTACTTTAGCTTTATAGCATATTTTGAAATCAGGACATGAAAAAATGCTCAACATCACTAATCATCAGGGAAACGCAATTTAAAACCACAATGAGATATCATCTCACTCCAGTTAGAATGGCTATTATCAATAAGACAAAAATAATGAATGCTGGTGAGGATGTGGAGAAAAAGAAACTCTCCTACATTGCTGGTGGGAGTGTAAATTGGTAGAGACACTGTGGAAACCAGTATGGAGATTCCTCAGAGAACTAAAAATAGATCTCCCCTATGACCCAGCAATCTAACTACTGGGTGTATACCCAAAGGAAATGAAATCAGTATATCAAAGAGACATCTGCACTCCCATGTTCATCGCAACATTATTCACAATAGCCAAGAGATGGAATCAACCTAAATGTCCATCAATGGATGAAGAAATAAAAAAACTGGTATATGTACACAAAGGGATACTGCTCAGATCTTTTCAAAAATGATACCCTATCATTTGCAGCAACATGGATGAAACTGGAAACCATCACGTTAAGTAAGTCAGGCACATATACTGCATGATATCACTCGTATGTGGAATCTTTAAAAAAAATGGTTTTCTAGAGGTAGAGAGTGGAATAATGGTCACTGGGGCTGGGGGAGTGGGGGGAGGAGGAGGAAAGGTGGTGGACTAATGGGTACAAAACTATGCTATTTACTGTAAGTGAGTCATTGTTCAGTATATACATGTATTGAAACAACACACTGTACCTCACTCATATGTACAAATAAATGTTAAAATAAAAATTACAAAAAGAACCTCAACTAGCATATTTGTAATAGAACACATTCCACACATAATATATTTCTATACACATTTCCAGAATATATGAAGCATCAAAGTAGAGTATATCTTAATAAATATTTATATTAGCAACAAAGTAAACTAAATAATGTATCATTTTCATGGCAAAGATTTTTCTATAAAAATATAAATGTGTACCTATTATATAAAGTTTGGACATTTTCCCCTCAGTCTACTTAAAATTAAAAATTCTGCAAACTACCGTAAGGTGGAATAAGGCAAGGAATGCTAGTTAATTTAGTGTGATATTTTATTTTAATTAGCCTATAATTAAATTGGATGATGTTACATATATATGTGTCTTTTTATCATGATTGATGTTTAAAATTTTGGAGTTTTATTATATCATCAACCATTTTCTTTTAGATGTTAACATCTGGTGAATCCTTGTTACTTGCTAAGATACACTAAATGTTTGTTTTTTAACAAACTTAACAAATGAAAATAAATTAATAAAGAAAAATTAGAGTGCTTTGGGGCAGCTTATCTAGATCAGTCTCCTCATTATATTCTCTTGCAGAAAACTTAGAGATGTGTGCCCTTTGTGGTATGTACACCTTATTGTCAATTAGTATTTATCGACATTTCACGTGCCTAGAATACATCACAAAATTACTGAGCACTTAGTTAAGAAACATAGAATCTAGAGAAAGGTCTTAGTTAAGCACTGGGATGAGCAAGAAGAAAATGGATAGGTACTGTTGACATTCAGTTGTTTCTATATTTCCTCAACCATAGACACTTACCTAAATGTAGTAGATCCTCCAAATGTGGATAAACTCAAAAAAAAAAAGGGCATGTGTATTCAATGAGTGAATAGAGAGAAAAAGGTAAAAGAGGTGATGAAAAAGTGATTTTGATATCAAACGAAAATTTTTGTTCTTTAAAAGCTATATGTTATACAGGTATATTATTTTATTAATTTTATTAAAGATTAAAAAGTTATTATACTCATTATATAGTTCTGGTGAGAGTTTGTACAACTTCTCTGGTAAGAATTCTGAAAACACGTAGCAAGAGCTTTTAACAAAATTATTTCTTTTTATATGGTATTTTTCTTCTTAATAATCTTTCCTGTTGAAATTACTATAAAGTCAGGGGAAACGTGTAGGTAAAGATCACCATATCATTATGACAATGAAAATTGGAACAATCCAAATTCCCAGCAACATATATGAAATTATAGGACATTTACATGGATATTATGCAGCCATTAAAAGGGTGTTTTCTGAGAACATTTATTAGGAGAAGAGTGTGTTTATAATGTAGAGTGTAAGAAACAAGATCCCTATTTCCCCAAATTTCTCTATTTCCCCCAAGAATTTACCACTAACCTATACAATTATTTTTAAAGCAAAACCCAAAATTTGAATAAAGTGATACCCATATCTAGATGAATAATTAATGATACTTTTCAGTAAATTCTGGGTTGTAAAACATTTGTCTCACTAAGTCAAAGGTAGGATGGATTTCTATCTTTTGAAAGTTTGGTAGTGATGGAATATGCCATCTTCTGCTCTGGAAACTTCTGAAAGTGGGCTCCTGGCCATAACAAGCAGGCCACATCTCTGAATGACATCCTCTGGCCTCAAGCTCAGCAGGACAATTGTGTCTGTCTTTTGATTGACTACAGCAGCCTGAAAGAACTAAGTCAGGTTCACTTCCTGGATTGACCTTAAGAATTGTACAGTGTGATTTCTGGGCCTTTTGCCCAAGAATGTGCTGTCCATATATTTGCTGATGCCTGAAAGTTATTTAAAAGGGACAAAGTTCTTTTTTTCACATTTAGAAATAACACACAGATGCCACTTAAAGCAGAAATGCCAGGCTATGACCAAATACTGGTTGAAATTCAAGCCCATAAATTTATATATTTTAATATGAATTTAGTTACTAGTATATTATTTTTTCCTAAGTACTTTGCTTATTAGTGCCTTTTGCTTTCTGCATTGAAATAGTTTAAATGATCACTATCAGACCATTTTTAGTTTGAGAAGATGAAGGAGAAGAACAGGAGGACACAACGGATACAAAAAGAGAAAGGTAGGCATTATCGGTAGAAAATAGAGAAAAATGAATTTGGAGATGAAGGGCAAATCCATGAACTTCATGATTTCATCGAAGTTCATTATTAATGAATTGTATATATTTGCAAACAAACTACACAACTGATGGACTTACAGTTACCAGGGTTGGTTGGATTTGTGTGTAACTTAGCCAGGATGCTCAAGTCAGATCATTAGACATGCAACAGCTAAGCTTTGAATAGTTCTGGATGATTTTTCTTAAAATACAGCTCATACAGGAGTTTTATTACCCTCTGAGCTCAACTCCCAGTTTAGGAACAGGTTCAGGCAGACCCCTGAATTGGCCAATGAAATTCTGTTGGAGATTTTCTCCTTATCATAAGAGTAGACACCACTGATAGGTTTCCCAACACTGGTGCAGGCCACCCCCCTTATTCTCACCCTATGACTTTTCACTCAGTTCCCCTTTCTCAGAATTTGATATCACCTTTTGGACCTGTTAAAATTGATAGCTTTTTCTTTTTTTTTTTTTTTTGTCCTTTTTGAGACCTGCCACACTGCGCTCAGCCAGTGAGCATGCCGGCCATCCCTATATAGGATCCGAACCCGCCGCGGGAGTGCTGCTGCGCTCCCAGTGCCGCACTCTACTGAGTGTGCCACGTGCTCGGCCCAAAATTGATAGCTTTTTCAAATTTGGAAATGACAAAAATTAAATCCTTAAGGAAGTAAAAAGTCAAGGTACATATTTTAGAAAACAAGTATATTTTAGGTATCTCAGGTCTTTTTTTTTGTCTTTAATATACTTTCCTATTTTCATTTATCATTTTGATCAGTTATTTGCCTACTAGCAGTGCTAGCAAGGTAGTAACCACACTAGCAAGGTAGTTATTTCAAACCAACTATTGCTCAAAAATCCAAGAATCAAGGTTACATTTTTCTAACTAGTGAATGATTTATCTGATATGCTGAGAACTGGAATCAGAAAATAAAACAAAACAAAGGTTGTTTTTATAGAATCTAAACCCCAGGTCTCTAGTTTAGTTAGTGGTTAAAAAGAGCTCATGAGTCCTTTTTTTAGTGACAGTAAAGAAGTTAGAGTATGTCTTGTAGCATTTTGATAATAGACGTGACCATATTTCTTCAAATGAATGCATGAGTAAAGTCAAACCTTCCAATTTGTATATGAAATTTTCATATTTTCAAATTGGTATGGTTAGTCTTTAAGACTTCATTCAGGAAGGGTAATGTATTAAAAAAAAAAGCTTTACAAATTATTCCATTTTGTAAAATACTGTAGTAGGAGATAGATAACAATCGGATGTATTACAAATTCAGGGACAAGAAAAAAATCCAATGGACAACTGTCATTCATAAAATTCTTTTGATTATGTTGTCAAGTAAAAACATACAATTAATTTCATTTTTGCTGTGTTCATTACAGATAGCTGGTACCATAAATCTCTTCCTTCTTGGCCCAAGATGTTTATAGTTTTGAATAACTCCTTAGAAATACATCTTCCAAGAGTTATTGAAAGGTCTGTATGACAATGGTTACTTAGGAGAATTTACATTTCAAAATTTCTTTATAAAGTAGCAATAAATTCAAATATAATTAAATATACCATAGCATAAGTAAAGAGCATGATACAATTTTAGTACATCTGTTTTGTTCATATACTGTGTTGTTTTAATGCTACCTGTAGTTTTCCATCTCAAAATAACAATTATAATAATAATTGCATGCATATGTATTAATTAAAAAAGGGTTGAATTTGCCATCAAAGAAGCATATTAACACTCTGAGATTTATAAATTCTGCATATGTTTATGACTCGAAGTTAGCAAAAATAAGCATTCCCAGTGTTAAAAATCCACTGATTACAATAATTTTATAGATTCTAAAACCATTATCATATTTTTATGCACTATAACTTTGGATATGTTATTAATACATTTTCACTCTTGAATTATTAATGTAAGAAGAAATTCCTTAACAAACACGTATATTTAAAATTACTTTTGATAATCTTTTATACAAAAATCACTAAAAGCAAATCTTTCTCTGCTGAATTGTATGATATATACAGGAATACTACATTTCAAATAAAAATAAAACCTATGATGATATAATAGAATGTACTCTTTATATTTATAATTAAGAGGGAAAATTTACCACAATTTGGTATAACTGAATATAGCTAAATCAGACTCAAAAATCCTAGACTTAGCTTCAAGGTAAGTATTTTAGAATTCTGATTTGTGTACAACTGAAAATTTTTATCAAAGCATATTGTGTCCATGGCCTTATGTCTCAAATCTACTAGTCCCTTGACCAAAAGTCATTTGCTCACATTTTATTAATATATTATCCAAAACTTAACTAGCATAATTTATATTATATTTGATTACATTAAAATGCTTTTTAACCAAAATGGTGACATTTATTTTAATGAATTTGCATTCTTTCCTCAAACAACTATACTTTTTTTTGTAGTTGTTACAACAAACAAACGGAAAGGACATTCTTGGGGGGGAGGGGAGAGAGGGAAAAAAAAAAAAAAAAAAAAAAAAAAAAAAAATTTCAAAAATATATTAGTGGATTTTATAACTCAAATTTGTTCCATATTGCCTTTTAAAAAAACAATTCAAGCATTATAAAATGGCAGTAAAATACCATCACTAAATCTTCAGCCTATCTCATTTCCTAACAACCATCTAAATAGCATATGAGTTTTTATATCCACATGTCCAAGTTGGTCGTATGGCATGTACTGCAGGGAATGGAATGCTAGGTATGCGGACATTTTCTAACTCTGCTCTCTGTAAATACACATGGGTTTAGCTCAGAGTATTACATCAGGTTACAATCTAGGCTTATTATCTGTCAGAATGTATTGAGAAAAGTGTATTAAGAATTACTCACCCAGCTGAGTCTCCTGAATTGTCAGTTTACTTTCCACAGGATACAAAAGCTTGGGTGGCTTATCAGTCAGAGGGGCTGAAAAACAACAACAACAACAATAATAAAAATAATACAGAGACTTATAGGTACATTGCATGAACTAGAGGGTAAAATATAGTTTATTTTCCCAAATATTATTCATTCTTAAAGTAGTGTCAAAGCACTCTACCATGTAATGACTTACATATTGCAAGTAGTACCTTAATGCAAGCTGACAAGCTATTATATTGTACATGAGTAAAATATAAAACTTCTAGATTGACAGTCACATGACACTACTGAATTACAGAATTGGGATTGGTCAGTCCCTAAGAACTTATGACTATGCTTCACAAAACATTTTCAGTTTATGCCTTGTTTTTCTTTTAAAGGGATGTCCCCATTTTTTTTTCTGTATTAACTAAAGTTGCATGTTATAAATGTGGCATGTGTTACAACTATTTTTTTAGCATAAATTGTCTCATACTTCTTAATCTTATTCCTAGTCTCCATACCCTGGATCACATCCCTTAAATCCTACAATCTAGTAATTACATTAAGTATTTCCTACGTACATATTCTCTAAATGGGGTAGCAATGTGGCATTAAATTAGTACATGTACAAGCATGCACGCCCACACCAAGAAAATATTTTTTAAATGATATTTTCCATTTAGTCTAAACCCTTTATTACTATTACCATTACATTTTATAGTATTTATTGCTAATTTTCAGGACATACTCTCTTTGATTTTAAGCTTCCACACATTTCTGCTCTGTGCTTTTGTCAATTTCAATTATCGGCCTATGAATCTAAGAGTTTTTTATTAAGCATCTTGAAGTTTCCTATTGCACACTTCATTCCTACTTAAACTAGACTATCTGAACTTTAGGAAAATAGTCAGTTCTCCTTCATTAGCCTTCCTGCCCCCCACCTTGCCTTCTCTGATTGAATTGCCTGAGTCCCTTGAAACCTGTCACTGCAACTTCTACTTTGTATCAAGTGAGAAATGATCAACTAAGGGTTGCTGTATTAAATGTTTTTGCTTTGAAGCCTTTATTTCTTCGTTGCCAGGAGGACATGCCAGCTTCGTTGATAACTGGAAGGCTGATCTAGACAGAACTGCCAGGAGTTGACCACATGTACTTATTGCCAGAGGATTCAAGAATTCAAGTTGCTTCGGCAGCTTGCCTTGATCTCTCTTTAACAAAAAACACAATCAGTGCAAAAGGATGATGTACCCTAGGTCAAAAAAACAGATAAGTTTTAAGAATCCTGGTTTGGGAGACCAACCTCACAAAGGAGTGATAGCTTTTGTTCATAACTAATTGAACGCATTATTCATTCACCTTTATTACGATTTAATAAGAGAATGAGAATAAAGGGGAAAGGAAAGTTTGGGTAACAGGATGATATCAATTATTTTGAAATCGTTCTCAAATATATGACATCACTCTTATTAACCTTAAATACTCTTATTTCTTGCCCAAAGTGATCTTAATGGACTTTATTCTCTGACCACCTAAATAATCAGCCTATCCATTCAATGTTAGCAAAATAGTTCACCATTTGTAGTCAAAGAGCCCGATTTCTTAGACTCTGGTTATCAAACAATTTCAGTGAACTTCAAAAGCAACGATGGTATCAAAATAACTGGTTTATTTGATAAATTTACTCAGTTCATAAAATCTTATGATTATGTAGTTACAAGTAGACAATTTGGCAGTTTGTTACAGAAAGCAACTGAGAGAAATCTTCCCTATTCAAACACATCCCACACTAGTATGTGGTAATAGGAAAGAAGATCTGTAGAGAAAGATAATAAAATCCATATGTAGCACATTTGTTCATAAATATAAAATGGTTTTGTGGTTCTCTACCCAATCCACCACCCACTTTGTGGCATAATCATACATCCTTAAGACCTTTCATATTACTCTCATGTGACAGACTTTAAGTTAACAAGGGAATTCTTTAAAGCTCAGTCATGAAACCATAGAACACTGAATACAGAAAGAATTCTATGGTTGTTATGTTCTTTGATTTTTAAACCATGTTCCCTAAAGCCATATGATTTGCACAGTGCTCCTCTGGACAAATGAAGTGAAAATGGATACAAGTGGTGGCCCTCTGTACTTAACTCCATGTCTTATGTCACCCACTCCTCTTTGACAAAAGCACCTCTGCTTTTATTTACCTTACATATCAGCATTCCCCCAAGATTTTGACTGAACAAATTCAATTCAATTCAACTGATATATATTAAACATTGTAATGTGCCAGATATTGTGATGGAGGATTTTGAGTATCTCTGGTTTCTGCCCTTATATCTTACAGTGATCTGCAGTTTAAAAATAATAAAAATAAATTAAAGTCTGGGTTGATTCAATTCCCTTGTTTTAGACATCAAGGATCTGAGGTGCAAAGAGATTAAATGACTTGCCAAAGGTAACAGCAAATTTAAGCTAGAGTCCTTGCTAGATCTTTTCCTTGCAATTCTTTGTTATATGCTCCTTGAAAATTCTGTCAAGCAACTACTGCATAGATCTGTGCGGTCTCCCCTCGAGGTGTGTGTAATCTGTTAAAAGAATGAAAACATGCAACTAAATCATCATAACCTAGAGCAGAGAGCTCTTGCAGTATAATCTGTCATCATGTATCAGTGTCATGTTTTGGTATTATGCTATGACAGGTATTAGTTAGGCACATTTCTCGTATGATTCGCCTGTCTTTGATAAAAGTAAATGGAAACTTCCAGATAGCACAACAGATGAACTACTAATTTGACACAATGGCAAAATGACTGTGAAAAGGAGGTGACTGCTAAAGCTAAAATGTAGCTCAGTTCCACAGTCATTTGAAGGTGACCGATTTTGCTGCCACAAAGAAAAGACATGCACTGAATTATCCATTATTTAAATGTTTTGGGCACATTATGGTGTTTAATAAATATTGGTTGAATTTAATTCACATAAGACAGAACTGGAAAGGTGGAACTAAAAGGAAATTCAAGCAAATTACTTACAATAAATAAAAGCAAAGTTATGAGCGTTAGACCATGAAATTTTATTGTCAAGAAAACAAAGTATGTTTGGGGGACACTTTTGTCTCTAATGCACACATACACACATGCACACTCAAACACTAACTGAAATCACTGGAAAAGTAAAGAATGTCCAACAGTACTGATATGAAGCACAAGGTGGTTTTAAATCCTATTTTGTTTACCAAGAAAACAAAACCATTATACTAGAGACATTTCTCTTACTAATTAGGCATTAAATACAGCTTTGTATCTACCAACAATAGTATTTTTAAGCCCTCATTTCATTTTTCAGAACATCCTATTGACAACATTAAAACTGAGAGTCATTTAAAATAATAACAGACCTCTCTTACAGAGTTATTAATATATGTCAATTTACAAAACTGTTCTTCAGAGTAGAAAGGGAATTTTTTTTTTTTTTTTTTTTTTGTCTTTTTCCATGTCCGGCAACGGATCGCAACCCTCAGTGTTGCCCCCGTACCGGACCGGGACCGGCAACGGGATCGCAACCCTCGGCGTTGCCCCAGCGCCTCGCTCAGCCAGTGAGCGGGAACCGGTCTGTATGTGGGATCCGAACCCTCGGTGGGAGCGCCGCCACGCTTCCCAAGCAGCGCACTAGTGCAGTGCGCCACCGGGCCGGCCCTAGAAAGGGAATTTTAAGGACATTCATTTTGCTTACTAGCTGCCAGTTAGAGAAACATCTAGAAGTCGGTATATATGAAGGTGTGCACAGAATTGATTCTCCTTATCCATGTCAAGGTTCCCTAACTATTCATAAAGGTATACAGTCTCTCCCTCTTTTCCCCATTACTTGTACATGTGAGTTATGGAACAGTGAAAAATAGGATGCTGTCTTCCTAAAACAAAAATGACAACAGACCAGGGCAAAGAGTCCAAGATTATAGAATCTTTCTAATATTTGTAAAGAGGAGAGAAATGTGAGGTATCTAGGACGAATGTACCTTTCTCTATTGAACAATCGCCCTTTTAAAATTTAATTTTAGTTTCTCACATATTAATCCCTCAAATACTATTAATAATACTGGATGCTTCTTGGATACCTATACTTATCCTACCATAAAATTTGTTTATTCAAAATCATAGATAATTTTCATAATATATTTAAACTAGTTTCTTTCTTTTCACTTTGTTTCTTAGAAGCATTACAGTAAAGTAGAAATGATCACATGCTTAGCTCTCAGAAAGACATGGGTCTAATAATTTCTGACTCTGCCTTGCTGAGAGTTGCCTGCAAGTTGGAGAAGTTATTGAATATCTCTTAGTCTCAGTCTTGTCATATGTAAAATGTGACATAAATAGTCTTCCCACATGGATTAGTGTGAACATTAAATAAAATAACAGATTAAGTGCATGTATACAGTAGATAGAGAATAAATCTATTGTATGATATCCATCAAAGTCTGGGACATTAGCATTTAGCATTCTATATAGCCTGATAAGAAAAATATTACTGTTTGTAAAATAATAAACTAGGATAATTTTTAACCAAAGGTTCAAAAGGAGTTTAAACCCTGACTTTAAGAATCATTAATACTTTTCACATTAGTTTCCACAGTAGGGGAGTTGATCTGTCTTCAATAATTTAATCCAACAAAAACATTTAGAAGATTTTTGTATATGCAAAGTAATGTACTGGGACTGTAAAGAACTCAAAGATAAACAAAACACAACTTTTAAAGATTGTAAGACCTCACAGAGCTTACAATCTAGATAATTATAATTGCCTCCATAATTCAATTTCGAGAGCATTTATCAAGTACCTAAAAGTAGTAAGTACTAAGTTAGAGATAAAAGGATGAAAATGGCATTTAGTTATCCATAAAGATGCTCATAGATGAGAGCATATTTATGATGCATTGTGGTGAGTGCTATACTCGGGGGTAAATTCTTTATAACCTCATTTAAATCCACCAACTAAAACTGGTCACAAAGCGATATTCACAGATTTACACCGCTGACAATAAAACATGCTTTGTGGCAATTTTACTGACTCACTCCATTTTACAATGGGTTATTTGTTATTGCATGTTTTTTTTTTTTTTAACTTAAAAGAATTGACAAACAATTCTTGTTTTCCTAGCCAGTCAAGGGAATGTGTATCACTCATTGAGCTTCAACCTCTAAATGATTCAGAGTGGAATTTCAGTTCTGCTTACTTTGGCATGGAATGTTTTAACATTAGCTTCTAATAGTGGAGCATAGATCTTGTGAAAGTGGTAGCATGTGGACACGATCTCATGGTTCTTGGAGAAGAAAGTGAACAGGAGAAAATACCAACATATACAAGGTAAATCCATTTGGGGGGAAAACAATGCATTATTTTTCACTTATCCCTTGGGATTAGCAAAATTTCTCCATTCTGTTGCAAATAATTATAGTGATTCACAACAGTCATGGAGACTCAAAAGCCTCAAAGAGGGAGGACTGGAAAAGCACCCAAGCAGAAAGGTTCAGGGAGCGCAGTTTATGAATAAACTAAATGATATACAAGATAACCTCGATTTAAGAGTCAAAGTGAGGGCCAACCCCGTGGCGCACTCGGGAGAGTGCGGTGCTGGGAGCACAGCGACACTCCAGCCGCGGGTTCCGATCCTATATAGGAATGGCCGGTGCACTCACTGGCTGAGAGCCGTACTGGCGACACCACACCAAGGGTTGCAATCCCCTTACCAGTCACGAAAAAGACAAAAAAAAAAAAAAAAAAAAA
>NW_007726375.1:436800-481873 GCF_000696425.1 Galeopterus variegatus | reverse complement strand
AAAAAAAAAAAAAAAAAAAAAAAAAAGGAGTCAAAATGAAAGAAAAAATAGTCCCAAGGACATAACTTTTAATATACTTATCAAAATACATGTATTGAGGAAAATCAAGAAAATCATTTGACTAACTTTGATACTTAGTATTTTATTCATTTAGTTTGATAAGTATTGCTCATAATGAAAATAAGACAAATACATTCATTCATTCATTTGGCAAATATTTTTAAAGCATCTCCTCTTTGCCAGGCACTGTTCTATTCACTAGGGGATATAACAGTGAACAAGATAGACAAAACTCCTGCTTTTATGGAGCCTGCATTCCAGAGAGAGATGTAAAACATGTAAATGAATACATACATAATATAATGCCAGGTGTAGTGGATTGAATTACGTCCCTCAAGTTCATGTATTAGAAACTTAGCTCCCACTGTGACTGTTAAGAGGATGGGAAATCCTATTAAGGTAATTGAAAGGTGCAGCCTTGAAGAGGTGATTGGATTGTAGGATTGTGCTGTAGCCAATGGATTAAAACTGGTGGTCAGGGGTGTGGTTCTGAGGGCTTTAAAAGAAGAGATAAGAGAGTCTGTGTCTCTTTCTGCTCCCTCTGCTCCACCATTTTCACAATGTGATACTCTGCCATCATGGTTGCCACCACTAAAACCTTCAACAGCTCTGTTCCCTGGCTTTTGGACTTTGTAGCCTCAGAAAGTCTAAGCAATACATTTTGTTTTCTTTATAAATCACCCAGTTCCATGTATTTTGTTATAAGCAACAGAAACATACTAATACACCAGGTGATTATAAGCACTATAAAAAATAAAGCAGCTAAAGAGATAGAGGCTAATGCAGGCCCTATGAGAGGACTGTCAGGAAAGTTTTCCTTGAAGATGGTTTGAAACAGATGTGTGTGAAGGGAGGAAATGAGCCACATGAAAACCTGGAGGAAGTATATGACAGGCAGAGGGAAGAACAAGTGCAAAGGCATTGAGATGGGAATATACTTGGAATGTTTGAGGTTTAGCAAAGAAAGCCATTGTAGCTACATTGATGTAAGAAAAGAGTGGCAATGAGTTCAGAGAAAGCCATGGGCCAGTGCAGGCAGGGCCTTGTAAGAACATGGAGAGAACTTGGGTTTTATTCTAAACATAATGGGATTTCTTTGAAGAGTTTTGAAAAAAGAAGAGCACCTGGTATCATTTATATTCCAGGAGTATCATTCTGGCATCTTGGAGTTCAAGGCTGGGAGGATGGAGTGGTATAGAAGCAGGAAGACAATTAGGAGGATATTGAAGTAGTCCCCTGAA
The DNA here is from genome assembly GCF_000696425.1 of Galeopterus variegatus. Taxonomy (NCBI): domain Eukaryota; kingdom Metazoa; phylum Chordata; class Mammalia; order Dermoptera; family Cynocephalidae; genus Galeopterus; species Galeopterus variegatus. Next base: position 480,572 of record NW_007726375.1, on the reverse strand, counting down.
AGGTGATTGTACCACAGTGCTGGTGGTGGAAGTGGTAGGATTTTTTTCTTTAGGAATCTATTTGGTAGGCAGAGGTAAGATTTACTGATGGGCTAGATGTGGAATGTTAATGAATGTTCACGAGTTAAAGGGGATCCCCAGTTATGAGCTTGAACAAATACTTTAATGGTGGCACCATTTAATGATATGAGGAGGCAGTAAAACGGGGGCAGGTTTATGGGAGAGTAGGTAACAAAAAACAGGATTTATAAATCAATTTATTCACAACCCTTTATCCATAGAGGCTAATTTTACTATTGATCATTGATTTATATTTTGAAAAACTGAACCACTAACTTACAATACATATTCTCTTTGTGGTCTCCCAAAGGACTGAAAAAAAATGGTGTTAAATAGTTTCACATTTCAAGCTAATGTCATATTCATTTATTATGAGATACACTTTGGCTAATCTCTACTATCCTTTGTTTTAACATCATTCATAATAATAAAGAAAAAGTATGCCCCCAAACTTATGTTTTGACTAATAGAATCAGGGCCATGCTTATCCAAGTATTAAGAACAATTCTTCCATACTCTCTTGGTTCACTGATACTGGGAACATATTCAGTTGGCAAATTGAATATCATCATGTTTAATTTAGTTTTTCCTCATTTTTAAAAAAAGATTTATTAACAAGTACTGTTCTAACATGAGAGTGATGGAATTTATATTTAATCACTTTCGAATATCTTGATAAACCTCCCAAGTAACATAATGAAATGACTATATATATATAATATATATATGTTTTTTTTTTCAGAATAGAATCCCTCAAGAATACTAAGAGAAAAGCTAGTCAACATGAAGATAATGTTAGGGTTCAGGGTCTCTATCCATTTTTCACCTTTTACATTTGTCTCCTAAGCCCCAAATTCTATTATCTGCAGTACTGCCTGATTCATCCAAACTCATGAAAGATCCCAGAACTTATTCAACCACCCACCAAACTCTAATTCTGACCAAAAGAGCTGAGAAAAACATGGAGGGTAAGAGGGTAAACAAAAGAGAGCATGGGTAGGCATAGAATGAATAAAGTTGGCTTAATATTTTAAAATTTCATTTGTAAAACAATTGCTGTAGTGGATTTTGCATAAATGTTGTGGAGATGAATTCTAACTGATTGCATGACTGATTTCAACCACTTTAAATAAATTTGTGTGTGTCGTCAAAGCTAAAGCAAAAAAAAGAAAAAATGGTGAGAAGAAAGAAACAATACGTAATTACTGAGGGAAATGATGATGAACCCTAGGAAATGGATGCTGATTGATGTAATAGCTATAATCGAGTAGGTGAGCATGCCAACTACTGTTTTCACTTCTGTTGACAGGCAAAAAAAAAGTTAACGATCACTAATTAGCTGCTACGGACAATAGTCAGTTCCAAGAAATTGTATGTCCTGTAAGAGAAAGTATCTCTTCTCTAGTAATGAGAAAGTATGCAAAATTATCATAGCATATCATTTCTTCTTTTTATATTAGCAAAAAAAGGCCTTCCAGAAATAAAAATGAAAAATCCCAAGTTATTTAGAAATTCTTATTAAAAAAAAATTGTAGAATAGACAAAAGACACCATGTTACTATGAAAGTCAGAATATTTTAAATTCTCTGCTTCACTTGGGATGTCACAACAAGACATTACATTCCCATAGCATAGTACAGTGTCATTTAATGGTCTTTTAGATTATATCATGTTGGTTTACTTATAGTTGTACTTCTGTAAATGATATTTACATTTCTTGGCTTTCTGTTCATAGTACACAATCCTGTACAATTACTAACTTGTATGGCTCTAAGACAGTGGTTCTCAACTTGGGTTGTCACTTGACAACGGATGCTGCTAAACATCTCACAATGCACAGGAGAGCCCCCCATGCCTTCCAAGAATTACTTAGCCTCAGATGTTAATACTGCTCAAAAATGCTGAGGTTGAAAAATCCCTGCCCTATGATAACTATATTAAAAGTGGTTTTATTATGTATATTTCAAACCTGGTTGGGCTAGAGAATTCCATTTTCGGATAGACAGAAAGCTATTGGGAGCACAGGAACTAATAAAACAGAGTGGTGGAAGCTGCAGCCTGGGCTAACATAGAGTGGACCACAACCATGAAGGAAGTCATGTAGGGTGAATCAAACCCTGCAGAGGCTTAGTAACCAGAAAGATCAGGTATGACAGCATGCAGGGGAGAGATGCAAGGCCAAAATGAGAACTAATTGAGTCTATATAAAGAATGAGTAGCCTACTCTTCTCCCTTTCAAACCTTTATAGAAAGAATGACCACCACCAAGGTCTCTTCCTGCAACCCAAACAACTAAAAATCAAGAGGTTCTTCTCTAACAATATCAAATAAACCACCTAAGGCAAAATAGCAGAGGCATTCCAGAACTTCAGAAATAATTCAGATGTATTTCAAAACATTTAGATTTCGAAATATCATAGAATTATTTCACAGCGAGAGCTTCCGAGTACTATTAGACTTCAGTTAGTTATGGAAGTTAATTGCAATCACTGAACACATATTTACCAAAAGAGGTAGAAAAAATGATATGCTATGATAATTTTGTGTACTTTCTCATTACTAGAGAAGAGATACTTTCCCTTATAGGGCATACAATTGCTGGGAATTGACTATTGTCCCTAGAAGCTAATTAGTGATTGCTAATTTTTTTCTTGCTTGTCAACAGAAGTGAAAACCGTAGTTGGCATGCTCACCTACTCAAGTTTTTTGGTAAGTGGCAATAAGTATTCAATAGATCTGGCATAGGATTAAACATAAAGTAGCTCATGTAATATCTCAATTTATCATTAAATGTTGACATGGCACCCTCTGCTTAATTTCACGGACAGAACATTAAGTAGATGCATTGTTAGCTGGAAATTTCAACGTAAATTTAAGGCTTGTAAGACAGAAGAACATAAACAAAAGATTGCAACTAAGCATATGCATAGAAAAAATTAAAACATGTTTTGTGGTGTGCAGTTACATTATTTCGTTTGATCATCAGTTTGCTACAAAGAAACAGAAACTTTTCCCAAAATGGACAGCCAGTGAGGATAAAAGTCAGGATTTGAACCCACTCTTCTAATTTTAATGGTTACATGCTATCCATTTTTGTAGATTGCTTTTCAACATCTTTGTTTTCCAATGTGGTTTCTACGAGACACCTTGTTTTTCCTGATGATATGATGCAAACTGGGTGGAAACTATTTTGGTGGAGTTTGGAAACAGGGATGAAAAGGTCTACGTAAATTTAATAGACTTTATTAGGACGAAACTATATTTGACAACAGCTAAATTTTTACTGTGGGATTTGAGTAAGTCTGATCCTGCTTTTGTAAAGACTGGAAGGGAGGATTATGTCTGTTATTGGTTTTCATAAGCAGAACTCCTTAATGATTACAAAACTTGATGATGACATACAATTTGAGTCTCTCATGAAAAAAGGTAGGCATTCTAGAAATCTCATCAATGCTGTTAACAAAAAGAAAATGAGCCTTAATAAGTATGTTCTCCATTGAAATACAGTGTTTATGAATAGAAACCAAAACTTTTAAGTTCTCGTAGCAATTTTATGAAATATTAGAAATGTCCCTTAGAATGGCATTTAGAACAATTTAGAAGGACATTAGAATGTCCTTTAGGATAGCTCAAATCTTGTGAAAATAACTTCATTTTTGCATAAAATGTGAAAATATAAAGTTAACCAAATAAATCTACTACTACTAACTACACTGTATTTTTCTATATGAATTAAAATTCGTTGGAGGTCAGCTTCTTTAGGGACAATAATAATATGTTTGTCAAATATTGATATATTTAACTTTTGCAATTACTTTCACTTTCTTAACGTCCATCAATGATGAGGCTAAGCTGGGAGATAGCACAGGTTCTTTTGATATTCTATGAATCTGAGCTAACTTCTGTATACTTGGTACCATGAAATGCCAATATAATGGTAATATAAATATTGTGCATATATAATAATGGTAATATAAATATCTGCATGCTGACTAGTATTTGGTGGCATTACTGCTTAAAAAAAATACCTCCAAATAATTAGCCTACCTCCCTTCCTTTCTTTTTTCTTTCCTTCTTTTCTCCCTTTCTTCCTTCTACCTTCCTCCCACCTTCCTTCCATCCATCCATCTACTCCTCCTTTCATTTCATCCTTCCCTTCTTCCCAAGAAACATATCTAGAAGGCAGACTGAAGAAAAATATTTTGTTTATTCTACCCTGGTACAGCCAAAAAATAGAGCCCTGCTTTTCCATTCATTCATTTATTTAACGAAGAGAACAGCTATAACTTACTTGCCTAGATCATCATCACTTTTTAGGGTTTAGACTAATTGTTGTCATTCATCTAACACTGTTGAAAAAGCTATTTTATAAAAAAATTATTATTTAACAAATAATAATGTCTCACCAAAGAGGATTTCGGGCAGCTTCAACTCTGTCTAAAAGCTTACTAAATAGTTCCTATGGTGGTTTTCTATTGTTTCGTAAAATGAAAGTCTATCACAAGTCATTAAAAACATGATTACTATTAAAAAAAAGAAGCACAAGAAAGAAAAACATGCCTATGAGCAATAAGATCAGGCATCCTTTAAATAAAATTTTCTATTCAAATCTAATTATGCTGCAGATGCTGTTTTATTACTTTTTGCTACCAATGCATAGCCAAGAGTTAGTTGGTAACAAACAGAGGCTAGTCGTTTTAAATATTTTCTTTGCAGCAATGCAGGAACAAACTGCAAATTTCTTCTTAGTTGTATTGAATACCACTCATATTATCAAAAGAAAAGAAAAAAAAAACAAGTAAACAAAAGCCCGTTACAAACAACAACATAGGCAAAAATGTTGAAAGTTGCTGAAGCTGGGTACATGGGGTTTCATTATGCTGTTCTTTCTGGTTTTTTTTTTTTTTGTCTCTTATGCTTGAAATTTTACATAATAAAACTAGTTTCTTTAAAAAAAATGCCATGGATATGAAAATTTTTGTGTTTGGTAAGTTTTTGACTGTTGTATATAGTGCATACATCTACATATCTACATCTACATACGTTCATATACTAAGCTATAAAGAGTAACTTTAGAGTCAAGTTTATAACAAGAAATTAAATGGATTTGCATATATGCCAGCTCAAAGTAATACAACAGTTCTATGTGCTCAGCAAAATTAGTTTTTATTTACATCCTAACATTTCTTTGTTTAAAATATAGCAAAAGCACTTTTATTTTTGAAAAAAAAAAGAATAGAAAATCACTAATACAATTCACCAGTTAAATATTACTGAGTTACAAAATACTCAAAAGTTTAGAGGCTTAAATGGACATTGATTTATTATTGTTCATGAGTCTACAAGACAGCTGGGAGGTTCAGCTGATCTAGGCCATGCCTGAATGATGTTTCCTTGGCTCACTCATGCAGCTGTGGTCAACTGCAGGTCAAGCATGTGGCTTTGCTCATCTTGGCTGCGCTTGCCCACACTTCTTACATTTTACCAAGTTAAGGCTTTGACGCAGTAACTGATAGGAAAACAATAAAGGTTTGTACGCAGGAAGTAATGTGATTCAATGTGAATTTTTTTCCTGCTCCTTTAAAGTCTGGAACAATCCTCAAGCTGCTCTGCATCAAGCACACTGAACATTTACCATTTCCTCAATTCAATGTTCCCTTGGATTCTTTTGGAGCGTCCCTTCTTTGCTCCCTCTATAATGCTGTATCACTCCTTCAAAAATCCTAAGCCATCCTTCCATAACTACCATAGATGTCAATTTTTCAGCTAAACTTTCTTCACTCCTGCTGGGGCCCCCAAACACAACTTCCTTACTTCGCTGTCCAGCCTATAAGAGACTGGGTTGTAACTTTTCCTTTTATGCATCATCTGACTTCCCCCTGAGACTGTAAACTCACTGAGAATACAGATTACAATACTGTTGTTTTTCTAAATTTTTAAAAGCTTTTTTTTTTTTTTTTTTTGATCTTTTTCGTGACCGGTAAGGGGATCGCAACCTTTGGCTTGGTGTCGCCCACACCACGCTCAGCCAGTGAGCGCACCGGCCATTCCTATATAGGATCCGAACCCGCGGTGGGAGCGTCACTGCACTCCCAGTGGCGCACTCTCCTGAGTGAGCCACGGGACCGGCCCCTTAAAAGCATTTTTTAACCTTCATTTCCCTAATGTTTTTAGTGTTTTTCATTAACAGGTAAAACATAGTAAATGCTCAAAATAATTTTGTGGAGTGACTGGTCAATGAAAGATTTAACTGTGTTTCATGCATTCTACTTTAAAAGTCATTAATTGCTCTGTTTTTCTAAAGATTTGCATTAAAAACTGTTGATTAAAAACACATTTTTGATGGCTGATGGGATATACCTCAGTACTTTAGAACACTTACTTATCTTGAAAATACACTACAGGAATCCATAAAAATGACTATTAATACCCTTTGAAAAATATTAAGTACTAGCTATTTGTGTATTTATATGAGAGATACATCATCCTTCTTGTATGACCAGGAGTTAGTATATTTATCTATTTCACTCATCTTGGGAAAATATTTAATTTTTCTGCTTCTCTTTTGGTCCACCTATAATGTGAATATAATCAATAACTCAATCAATAATATGTAAACTTCTAGCAATGATTAGCCTAGCATTTGGGCTGGTACCATAGGTCAATGCCAAATAAGTACAGAACAAGATACTCACATATGAGTAATTTACACTCTGGTTGAACAGACATGAGTCTATTAGGTCTTTTGATTACTTAGAAAAACTGAGTTTAAATTTTAAGTTTTTTTTTCTTAAAATATGTAGCTTTATATTTGTATACATGAGTTACTAATATGTGTTCCAAAACTGTCTGATATTTCTAAAAATTGTGATATGTCTTGGTGTATGTCATCAGTCACAGTTGTGGATATTATGAAAAAAAAATTGTTGCAGGCCACAGAAAAAACGAAATTTCTTTAATTCGACCTTTCACTTTGGCCATTTTAAGTCTTGATTTTGCACAGTAAATTGCTTTATTTTGATGCTTTTTTTTTTTTTTTCAGAAAGCTCTTCTTCACAAATCCTAAAATGTTTTATCCTCAAGGAGGTTCATGGGATACTCTAGAATACAAACCTCTGCTGCTGCCTTTGACATTATTCAATTGGACTTGGTAAGAATTTTAAAGCTCCAATGAAAAAGTTGGACTCATAAAATTGCTAACCTAACATCAAGCAGAACAAAAATGAATTACATGGGACTATACTGATAATAGTCTGAAATAATTTTTTGAATGACTTTTTGTTTGAAACATTGCTGATTCTTTTTATATTTTTCTTTTCAGATTTAATAAAACCATTTTTTTCTCTTTTGCACTATTTATAACTTTACAGCAACTTTTTGGGTCCTATTCATTTTGAAACTATTCATGAGTATTCTTATTTTACGGCAATACAGTTATTTGCATAAGTTCAGTAAGAATCTGTTTTCCTCTGTAACAAGATAATTGGAAACATTGGTAATTTATCAAGGCTTTGATGGGAATGTCATATTTTCAGATATGATCAAACTGCTTTAAGGAATTGAGGTTGACTTTTATAGAGCCAATAAAAATCCCCTTGAAAAGACTAGTCTGATACTTTGTCTACCTGATTTCAAGGTTCCTGACCTTGCAGTATGTGAAAAATGTCAATTTCTTTCTTTCTTTCTTTTTTTTTTTTTGAAAAATGTCAATTTCTGACAGGCCCAGGAACCTCAAAATATTCTGGGGACCTCTGGAAGAGAGGAATTCATTCAACTCATACAGGTACAGTCTGAGAGTGAGTTAAATCCTTGAATTGGCTTCCTAACTCTAGAGACATTTAGAGGTCTAATCACAGATTCCTTATAAAAGTCCCAGAGAAGCCAATTTAAAAGAGCCTATTTAATAAATTACTATTTTTGCTGCACTTTACGCAGTTAATCAGGCCAGAGACTAAATTTATTTTGTAAATGAATTAGTCTTGTTGTAAATATCTTTGGTAGAAAGGGGAACTGGAGAGAGAAAAATTATATTTTCATAAAACAAACAAAAAACTACAGTGCACTTGTTATTAGATTCTAGCAAGACCCATAGTTTTTGAATTTTTATTATCTGGACTGAACCCTAAATTTCTAATTTCCTACAATATCCGACTCTCTAGACTAACATTTTCAGTTTTTCTTACACATTCCTGACTTGGAATACTAGAAATTAAAGCTGCCTTTTTCCTAAGACCCTGAAGGCTGAAGCAAGTCAACTTGGCTTTGAAGAAAAATCAACATTAATAACTTGTACTTGGATAAGCTTCGTAAAGCAAACTACAATCCAGAAAAATCTGTCATATTGCCACTAATCTTCTCAGTTGACGGCCCTCCAGACTCTGAGACTAGCTTATAGGCTGCTCCATACATAACCTTTTTTTGTCCCTGTTTCCATAGAAATACTTCTTATTAAGAATCTGTTTGCCTACATCATATATGGAGGCCTAGCTCTGAGAGTCTTGAGAACTCACCCACAACACCATTTTCTAGAATGAGACAAAACTGTTTAATTGCACTGAACTATTCCCAGGAATGGAAAACTGGTTGAATTTGCCACTCAACTACTAACTCAATTTTTCTGTCCATAACCACCAACTAAGTTTTTAATATGTGAAACTTCTAGGGAGGTTTTCAGACAGGGAGTGTTGGGGCTCAGAGGATGTTACCCCAAAATGTGGTGCTTTGACATGCTGAAATAAAGAAGCATCCTCAAGGTCTCTCTAACCTCCTCCACCCCTCCTGTTCCTCAATTCTCTGTCACTCTCCAAAGCACAGCATGAAGCTGTTCCCTTATCTGCCTAAAGTCCAGATCTGCCAAAGAAGATGTTACCTCTGGTCCTTTCTCTGAGTTTTCATTAGCTTAACTCATATCACAGGAAGAAAGACTGGAGTCTGTCAGCACTTGGACAGAGTTTTGTTACAGACCATTGTCTTCTGTTTTGGTCCCATTCAATATTTTGAAGAAAATCATTTACCAGTCATTGTCTGCTCTGCGGGCCAAATAGACTTTGTCCCAGACCATTATATGTTCTCAAGCCCACTGAATTTCCTGGAGAATCATTTACTGCTACAACCCCATTTTCCCTTTTCCTATGAATATGGATGTATATAAGCTCTGTATCCCACTGGAAAATTGAGAAATTACTCTCTTGTGACTTCCCTGTGCATTTCTCCCTCCCACCACAATAAAATAATAAAATTTGTTATGCCTTTTTTTCATATTAATCTGTTTATTCAGTTGTTTTCAGAGAACCTTCAGAGGGTTGAAAGGGAAGTTTTCCCTCAGCCCCTACATGACCAACAATTCAACAATGAATGAAAGACAATGTTTAACAAAACAATGAAGCACGTAGTCCTGGCTATGAGTGATTTTGCAGTTCTAAGTTAAAAGAAAAGTAGAATATTAATCAGAGAGAGAAATTCATGGATGAGGGACATATAGCAGGTGCAGCAAACAATGTACCTGTCCCAGGTGACTCAAGACAGACCAAGAATTTCCTTGTTCACTAGGGTCTCTCACACACACTCACAAAAGAGTCTGTTTTCTATTGCTATGGGAACATACAATGAAGTAGGAAGTAAAGATAACAACATAAGAATATCAAAACTTGGACATCAATAAGACAAACATGAATACCATAAAGTTGTTTCAAGTATGTCTCAACTAAGTACAATACTAATGGTTAATAGATGCCTTTATCACACCCCTTTAGTAGACTTCTTGGCCTCCTTTGTCTGTAATGGAAAGAACAAATATTTTAGAGTCAGGAAGTCCTAGGTGGAAACCTTAGCTCTTTTGCATTACAAAATTGTTTTATGCAAATCTCTTCGTATGTTTGAAGCTCAGTTTCCTCATTTGTAAGATAGGTATGAAATGTATATCTTGAAAAAAATGTATATGTCTTAAGGGCTTATCATGAAGTTTATTTATTGATTGATTGATTTGCATTTTATTTATTTATTTATTTATTTATTTATTTTTATTTTACTTCTCAATATACATTGTAGTTGATTTTCATGCCCATTTACCCATTCCTCTCCACCCCCCCCATCATATCTGTTCACTTGACTTAAATAGTTCAAGGAATTTTTGTGGCTATTCTGTCTTCTACCACCCCCCCCTCTTTGATTTGTTTGTATGTTTATTTATTTATTTATTTTTAGCTCCCACAAATAAGTGAGAACATGTGGTATTTCTCTTTCTGTGCCTGACTTATTTCACTTAATGTAATTTTCTCTAAGTCCATGTTGTTGTGAATAGTAGTATTTCATTCTTTTCTATAGCAGAGTAGTATTCCATTGTGTAGATGTACCACAGTTTCCTTATCCACTCATCAGATGATGGGCATTTGGGCTGGTATCAACTCTTGGCTATTGTAAATAGAGCTACAATAAACATGGGAGTACAGGTATCACTTAAGCATGATGATTTCCATTCCTCTGGGTATATTCCCAACAGTGGAATAGCTGGGTCATATGGTAGATCTATCTGCAATTGTTTGAAGAACCTCAATACCATTTTCCATAAAGGCTGCACCATTTTGCAGCCCCACCAACAGTGTATGAAGGTTCCGTTTTCTCCACAAACTCTCCAGCAGTTATCATTCACAGTCTTTTGGATATTAGCCAACCTAATTGGAGTGAGATGGTATCTCACAGTGGTGTTGATTTGCATTTTCCAGATGCTGAGTGAGGTTGAGGATTTTTTCATGTGTCTGTTGACCATTCATATATCTTCCTTTGAGAAAGGCCTGTTCAGCTCCTTTGCCCATTTTTTAATTGGGTTATTTCTTTTTTTTGCTGTAAATTTGTTTGAGTTCCTTATATATTCTGGATATTAATCCTTTGTCAGATGTATATTTTGCAAATATTTTCTCCCACTCTGTTGGTTGTCTTTTAACTCTGTTGTTTCTTTTGCTGTGCAGAAGTTTTTTTGTTTGATATAATCCCATTTGTTTATTTTTTCTATAGTTGCCTGTGCTTTTTGGGTCCTATTCATGAAGTCTGTACACACTCCTACTTCCTTGAGTGTTTCCCCTATGTTTTCTTTAAGGAGTTTTATTGTTTCAGGATGTACATTTAATTCTTTAATCCGTTTTGAGTTGATTTTGGTATATGGTGAAAGGTATAGGTCTAGTTTCATTCTCCTACATATGAGTATCCAATTTTCCCAGTACCACTTGTTGAAAAGGTGGTCTCTTCCTCAGTATGTAGATTTGCTGTCTTTGTCAAAGACCAGATGGCTGTAGGCATATGGATTGATTTCTGGGCTCTCTATTCTATTCCCTTGATCCATGCATCTATTTTTATGTCAGTACCATGCTGTTTTGGTTATTATAGGTCTGTAATATAGTTTAAAGTCAGGTAGTGTTATGCCTCCGGCTTTATTTTTTTTGCTCAGGATTGCTTTGGCTATGTGTGGTCTTTTGTTGTTCCATATAAATGTCTGGATAGCTTTATCCATCTCAGAGAAAAATGTCATTGGAATTTTGGTGGGGATTGCATTGAATCTGCAGATCACTCTGGGTAATATGGGCATTTTCACATTAATTCTTCCAATCCAAGAGCAAGGGATATCTTTACATCTTCTTGTGTCCTCTTTAATTTACATCAATAGTAGTAAGGGTAGCTGTTATTGTGCCTGGTACATCAAATGTGCTCCATAAATGCTGGTGTACATTAATACTAGTATTAGGGATTTTAATGCCTCTAAGAAAGGAGGGATGGGCCATTCCAGAAAGAGGGAGCAACATGAATTAAGAAACAGGGCTGAACTTGTTTTATCTTGTGAGCAGAGATTAATGAGGCAGTGGGATACACTGGATCAGACTCATCTTGTGAAATAAGGGCAAATAGGCATCTCCACATGCATTTTATTGAACAAATGAACAAACAGTAATCATGAGGTAGAGGCCAGATACTAATCATCTCTCATGATTAATTTACGAATAAACGATAGGTTGTCTCCCTTGCTTTTTCTCATTGTAAACTGACATTAGTTAGCAAATTTTGACTCACAAATCTACAGACCCCAGAATGCTCTTGCTTGGATTATACAATGCTTCAAAGACAATGGTTTCAAGCAATAGATAATTCTAAAATGATTAACCTAGAATAGAGGTGCTGCTAAACACAGAGCACTAACCTCATTGATGATTGTCAGACCATCTAAAATGGAGAGGTGGGTGGTAAACACCACATGGTCTGTAGGACCCAAAGGCAAATTATTACTTACTCCAGGCCCTGTTAGAAGAACAATGCGGATGCCAGAATTCACCTGAATTCAATACAGTAAGGCCTGCAGATATGACTTTGATGGCACTTTCAGTCAACAGCACTGTCATTTGCCACATCATCAAACAAAAAAAAGACAATAGAGAAAGCAAACACAGCTAGAGTCAGCCAGCTAATGTCCAACAATGTTAGCCACATTAAACAATTAGGTCTGCTTTGATGCCTTCATTCTCAAATTAGTGGTCTATTAATTTAATTTCTGCCTGCTGGTACCACTATGGGTTGTTAACACCTCAAATTAATATTTGTTGAGCCTGATAAATTGCTATATTACGCTTATTTTTCATATTGGCTCCTAAGATTATATAGTTTAGTGTGTAAACTCGAGCTGCACTGTCCAATATAGAAGTTAGTATGCTCAGTCACACAAGCCATACTGTATGAGCTCAATAACCACATATGTCTAGAGGTTACCATATTGGCAAGCAGATCTAGAACATTTCCATGAATCCAGAGAAAGTTCTATTAGGCAGTGCTGGAGTTATTCTCAACATTTCTCATGTCATGGCGCATAATGGAAATTGTAATATTTGTAGAGCACCCCGGGGTAAACAATCTCTTGATCAGAAATGATTTGTCTAGGGGCTACAGCTGCTTCTGAGAGCTTAGGGGAATATCTCGGCATGCTCAAAGTCCATTCGGAGTAAAATCGTGTGCCGCTGCACATCAGTTGGGAAGCTATGCCTCAGCTGATACCAAGCCCAATACCATCAATGAAGTGTAGTGGCTTGTCCTCTTGAAAAAAATTGCTAATAAGTTTTCTATTTCTAGTTAAAAGGACATGTAATTTCAATGTCAAGGAGATTAAAAGATCCTCTTTCTGGCTATCTTGAAATATACAATAATATTAACTATTGTCACCCCAGGGCACCAGAACTTATTCTTCCTATCCAATTGTAACTTTGTAACTTCGTACCCATTTACCAACCTCTCCTCATCCCGCCTCCCCACTTCCTTTCCCTGCCTCTGGTAACCACTATTCTACTCTCTCTTTTTTTTTTCTTTTCAATTTATTTCTTCTTAATTGACTCTTGATAGTTATATATATTTACGGAGTACAGTGATATTTGAGTACATTAATATAGTGTGCAATGATCATATTAGGGTATTTAGTGTATCCATCACCTCAAACACTTGTAACCTTCAAAATCCTCTGAAACCCAAACTAACAGATATTACTGAGTGTGTACCACAGGAAAAGCTTTTGCTAATGTTACGACAAACACTAATACTGAATTTCAGGGTCCCTGCTCCCCAAAGAACTAGCAAACTCACTGGTAATATAGAACAAAACTATCCCTCTCACTTATGAAATATAACTAAATCATAAAGAGAATGCTGGAAATATTAGGACATGGTTTTAAGACAAAAGTTCACTTCTCACTTATTGAAGGAGGAATAGGGAAGGGGAGTTGCTTGGAGGAGACACCGAAGACAAGTTGTAGACGCTGAGGTTATTTGGGCAATGGACAGAAGCAAACAGCAAGTCTAAGAACTTGTTAGCACTAATGTATTTGCAAACTTTCAAGTTGCTAAGATGTAGGAAATGCCTTTTCTTTGCAACCATTTTTGGATCATTGGAAAAATCTTTGTTATCCAGACACTATCAGTATGGCACTAAAGTGTTAGGCCACCTAAAGACTGCAAGGTATAGCAAGAACTGCTTTTTACAGCCTCAGTTTTTGAAACCATGTGTTTTATCGACTATTCAAGTCAGAAAGGGAGAAATGAGCTCCATGAGGCCTTGGACTTTAAGGTTGATATTTTTTGTTTTGTTTTGTTTTTATTGAAGAGCTAAAGATATTGTCAAGCTATTCTCATGAAAAAAAAAGTCCATGAATTCTAAATACCACTTTACAGCTGCTGGAGATAGAGGTAGGAAGAAGAGTCAGATGAATGTTTGCACTATCCACAAATGCTTATTAGAGACCTTTGTGTCCTGGGCACTGTTCTCGTTGCTGCAGAACTGGTAGTGAACAAAACGAAGTCTACGTGAAGCGGGGAGAGACATCAGTGGATTATAGAGGCCATTAAGAAAATATAGCAAGGTCAGAGAGAGCAGCGCTATATTTTATTAAGGCTGGTGGGGGACGATCTTACTGATAAGGAGACCTTTGAGTGGAAACCTTAAGGAAGTGAGGAACCTGGGAAAAGAGCATTCTAGGCAAAGAGAAGAGCAAGTTCAAAGGTACTTAGGTGGAACCATGCTTGGAATATTTGAGGAGCAGAGAAAAGGCCATTGTATATGCAGGTGAATGAGCTGCATATGAGGAAATGAGCTACAAGGATAATGTGGAAGGATAAATTAGAGAAATATCAGAGAGTCAGGTTGCTTATATCTTTGCAGGTTTGGTTTGGACCTTGGGATTGAAAGTCATTGATGATTTCTAAGCAGACGATAACATGAGCTAATTTGTGCTTTAGGATTCACTTCTACTTCCGTGGAAAGTAAACTGCTGGGATTGGGGAAGCAGGTTAACACGTTAGGAGGCAATTACAACAGTGCAGATGAAATTTGCTGTTGGCGTGGATTAAGGTGGCAGCACCAGAATAGTTTGCATGTACTGAATCTATTTTCAAGGTAGATTCCTCGGGATGTGGGATGCAAGGTAAAGGAGGGGTCAAGGATGATTGCGAGGCTTTGGATGGAGCAACCACAAGAAAGGAGTTACCATTTACTGCTATGAGAAGATGGTGGGATGAGCAATTGGGGCACATATGAGTGGACAGATCAGGAGTTTGGTTTTGTTCACGTTAAATTTGAGATACTGAAAAGACATCAAAGCAGAGCTATTTAGTAGGCAGCCGGATATATGACTCTGGGATGCACGGATGACATCAGGGCCAGAGATATAAATTTGGGAGTCATTAGCATTGCAGAGAGTATTTAAAGCCATGGACTGGATGAGATCACTGGGGAGTGAAGGCTTCACTGTGGGCTTGAACCTCCCTCCTCTCAGATGCTGACAAAGACACAAACAAATCAGAGAAATAGCAGCGATTACTGCTCAGCTGCCACACTGCAATGCCAGGCAGCTGTGATGCCCCTGGGTAAATACCCAAAGTAGCTAGTACTTAGCATTTTTTCAAAGTATTTCAGGAATCAATCTTTCTGACAGCTGTAGAAATGCACAGCAAGGCAGCCTTCTGCATGAGTAAAAATAATGCATGTGCTATCTCGTAGCATAATACCACCCTCTGTAACATCAGCCGTAGCCAAACTGACGTTTCTTCAGCTTCGTTTCTTTTCACTGAACAGCTGGACTAAAGATCAAGAGAGGGTAGAAAATAAGCCAGGGGCTGAGTAGGATTATCAAAACCTTTCTGATACCTGAACGCCTAACAGTGTACCCATGAAAGCCTGCAAAATACCAGCCACCTGTAATATAGCTCCTGCCTTCAAACCCTGACCACCTCTTATACGTTGGGTATAAGGTACTTGAATTTTAGCCAGATGAGTTGTCTTTAAGGGTCAGCTTTGACAACACAAGGAAGTAACTGACTAGACAGTCCACGTGGTATGGTGGGGGTGAATGAATGAAATCAGTTTGCTTTTCTGCTCACCCAAAAGTGCACGTGACTTGCTTCATGTGCCAAGCCAGCAAGTGTTTCCCAAGGCTGTTCTTGCCCTTCTTAAGTACAGAAGCATCAAAGCCATGCAGGGATTAAATATTTCAACTCAGGTTTTTTAAAAAATCTAATTACGGTGAAAAGATCAGCATATCTTTTGTATGTATGTGTGAAATGGTACCTAAAACGAACACTTTCAATGTACCACAGCAACTAGTCAGATTGAATTGTGAAACACATCACACCATATGTAGAGACCAGAAATCACAGGAATCAACCAGTAAGAAAATACACTCTATGCAAAGTAGTGTCTTAAAGGAAAGCTGGATAAGAATGTAGGTGGCCAGTTGCAGCTGAGCATGTCTGGTCCTAAGTCTGAACCAACAGAGAAAACTCTAAATTAAAAAAAAAAAAATTAAAAACGTAAGAAAAAGGTTCTTAAAAAATATATTTCACTTCCAAGAATAAAGATATTCTTTTAGTATAAGTAGTGGGCAGAAAAGACGTTTTAAAAGCTAGCATTAAAATCTAAATTTAACATTTTATGTATGTATGAGCAAGCATACATGATGTTCTCACTTACTACCAGTTCTTTTGATAAAAGACAACTCAACATAGCACATTCAATAAATTCACATTGGAGCCAAATGATTAACATATATACTTATATATCCACTATATGTATTTTCAAAAGTATTCATTTGTGAGTTGAGCATTGTTCAACAGAACAAACCCTGATAACTCTGAAAAAATAAAGTGTATGTTTAATGAGAATTGAAAAACTGAAGCCATGAAACTTGAAATTAAAAAAAAAAAACCTCAAAGCAAATACCATATTGTATTCAAGCTTTACTTAACAACTAGTCTCTAAATAAGCAGCAAGTAACTGAAATTCTGCTATGGACCCAGTAGATGTTCAGTGTTGACAGGCAAAAGTTAACATTAGTAGGGTGGCAAACAGAGCCACAGAGACACAATGGAGTAACCAAGAAAAATGCTGTAGTTCATTCAACAGTCTAGAAATCAGTATTAAGACAAAGAATAGGTATTTATGAGAGAGAAGAAATCGAAACAGGTTCCTTTGACCACCAAGCTAGCCTAGGTTTGGTTTGGTAATTAGAGTCTGGAGCATCTTCAATATGCTAAGAACATATAAACATAAAGCACTATATTTTCACTTTTGCTAATTAAGAATTCATTCCAAAAGTATGTCAATAGAAACATAACACAGGTGCAAAATATAGGTCCATTGTACAAAGAAAAGCATTATTTTTTTTTAACGTATTTCTAGAGTTACCTAAAAAGACGCAAGTGTTTCTATGTAAATCCTATTATTCTCTCAGTACTGAGTTTAATAAAATCTTATTGTGTGTTTACTGTGCAACATATATCTGGTCAGGGTGGGGAAGAATACTAAAGGGGAAAGACACTGTCCTTTCAATTAAGAATTTTTCAATTTGATGGGAGAGATAAGCTCAATAAGAAGAATAGCATAACTCTTATAAGAGAGCCATGGTGTTAGAGACACACAGAGGGGACACAAATAATGTTCACCCTAAAGAAAGATCAAGGAAGACTTTACGGAAGAGGAATCATTTTGTTTTTATTTTGAGAAATAAAAATCATTAAAAATACAAAGAATAATATTTTTAAAAATACACCCCAAGTCCAAATCTATCAATTTTAAAATATATCATATTTGCTTCAAAATATTTTTAAAGGAATAAAACATTACTCATATAGCTTAACTCCCTTTAGACCATGACCAGATAGATCCCCCTTTCCAAATTGCCAGAAACAACCACTATTATAATTTTGGCGAATATTCTTCTATTCCATTTTTATATTTGTAATTATATCAATTAACATTTTATATAATGTTATATATATTATATATGAAATATAAGACATATAATGTTATATATGTTTGTGTACAACATTCTGGGATTTGAAATTTTCTATTTATACCTAATGCTTTTGTTCTGGTTATCTATTTGTATTGATATATAGAGAAATTTAGTTCTCCTCTTTTCCTTGCTATTTAGTACTCCGTGCTATATATTTTATTTATTGAGTTTCCTTCTTAAAGTTTCTTAATTTTTTGCTAATATAAACTATGCGGTATAGAGTAGCTTTACACACACATAGCACACAGAGACAAGAAGTTATCTAGGTCTATCTACCAAGTGGATCACAGAGAAGGTGACAGTACAACCAGATGGGCCTGGGATAACTCCATTTTACACCTTTGATCTGGCATAAATTTTAAGAGTTTCGTGTTCAAAGCTGCCCTAGATTGAACACTAAATTATATGTTTACCATAGTAATAAGGTCTCCAGTTTTTCAACTTTATGGGCTATTGCTAAATAGTTCCCCAAAATGGTTGTACCAATATATACTACAACCAGCAGTATCTGAGAATACAGTTTTCTTCACATCTTTTCTAACACTTCACAAACAGATTTTTTATCAATATAAAGGGTTAAAAATAGTAACTTATTATTGTTCCAATTGTTTTTCACTGCTAAAATAAAGTTGAAAACCCTCTTATATTTGGATTTTATCTTCCCTGAATTATATGCTATAATTTTAACCATTTTTTGTATGATTTTATTATATTGTATTTTATATTTTTCTTGTTGACTTGGAATTCTTTATAGATTTTATATACCAATTTTTTGTTATAATATCCACTGAAAATGCAATTTTTCCACTCTGTCATTTACCTCTTAAACTTGTTTGTTTATTCATTTATTTATTTATTGCTGTATAAGAGTTTAACATTATAATGTTTAATTTCTATTTTTATGGCTATATTTTGTGTCAATGTAAAGAAAACTCTCCTTAACCAAGGACATGTAGGTATTCTCCTGTATTTTTGAGGGGATTGCATTTTAAGATGGGTCTTTGAAGGGCTAGTGTATCAAAAATGAGGATTGAGAAAGGGCATATCAATTGAAGAATTAGAAAGGGCAGAAACACAGGAAGTTCAGCAAGTTGTTCAGAGAGCTTGAGTGGTTTCTTTTTCTGGGAGCATTCCATTTACATGTATGAGGGTAGTTCAAAAAGTTCACAGAAAAATGGAATTAAAAGATAATACTAATATTTCCGTGAACTTTTTGAAGTACCAGCATATATCATGTAAATTTCCTGTTGATGTCTTTCACTGAAAATTATTTTCTTCTATGTGTTTATGTTTCTGTTTTCTTTATTACTTATAATCCATTCATTTCTTTCAAGAGGTTTTCTCTATTTTTTTTTTTTAATCAATGTGCACTCTGCTTTTTGGTTTTCAACTCTTTGTCAGTTTACTTGCTCATTTTGGTAAAATATATTATCCAGGACTTTATTGTGAAAGGGTACACTGTAGATATGTTTTTGAGACCTTGGTGTTCTGAAAATTTCTATACATCTGCTCTCATAGATTAATTGATTGGTAAGTTGGCTGCATATAAAATTATAAATAGAAAGCAATAAGTAATTTTTCCTCAAAACTTTGAAGAAATCATTCACTTTTTGCTTCAAGTGCTGCTCTTGAGAAGTCAATGGTATTTTGATTCTTGTCACATTGTACATGACCTTCCTCCACCCCCTTTTGGAAAGTTTTTAGAATCTTTACTCTTGGTGACCTAAAATTTCTGACTGTTTGCCTTGATGTGGGTCATCTTGAATTCTTTTTGCTGGTTAACTTGTTGAACCCTTTGAATATGGAAAAGCAGGTTCATCAGTAAAGGAAAATCTTCCTGCATTACTTATTTGAGAATTTCCTATTCTTTATTTTTTTCTCTATTTCTTCCACTATTCAAAATTCCTATTAAGTAGACCTCCTGTATTGATCCTCCTTTGAGAAAATCTTCTCTTTGATAATTTGTTCTGCCTTCTGGGAGATTTGTGCTATAATATTTTAATCTCTTAAGAGTTCTTATTAGTTCCCTGGATGCTATAAAATGCTTCTTTAATGTTTTTGAGAATATTCATTAAGTTTTTTTTGAAGTTTTTCTCTCCCTGAATAGTGTTTCTTTCCTTGTAGTTCTTTTTATCTGAATGCTTATTTTTTAATCTCTGCTTTTTACATTACAAGTTTTCCTCAAATATCTCGTAACTCTTGGCTGACCATTCCTATGTATAAACGAGGTATTAGAAAGCTGAATGAAAGCTCTGTGTGCACAGGTAGGGTGATTGCCAACTGGACTTCAGTATATGTAATCAGGGCGGTGTTGATCCTTTCATTTGAAGACACCCTCCTACCACCACCACACACACCAGTGGCAGGTGTTTTCTTTTGGGCTAGAGAGTTTCCTGCAGAGAAGAATCCTCCAGTCTCCTGGGTAAGGTATTAGCCCAACTGCCAGTGTCCCGGTAGATGAGCACAGAGGGGTGGTAGGTAGGAGGGAGTCTGCAGCATTCAAAATGTAGACTGGTTTTTAACCCCCTTGTTTCAGTGTAGAGATTCATCCTCTCCCTCAGCAGTTCTTCATATCCACAAGTCCAGAGCCACTTTGATTCTTCTCTCTTATTTTTATTAATAAAGTTGTAAGTATCTTTTCTTTCTGCCTCAGTACGGGATGATTAGTCACTTGGATGCCCAGGGTGGAAGTGATGATCTGAAGCTTTAACTTCCCTATATAGACTTTTAACCAAACTTGCTAGTTTGAGCCACACCCTTTATCCCCACAGCCAGAAGTACCTGGTATCACCAAATTCTGAGACTTCTTGGAGTTGCTTCTTTTTGGCACCCAATTTTAATTCCTGCATTTTACTAAATCAACTCATATTTACTCTTTGTATTCCAAAATCTTGAAATTATCTCCTGTCTGTTTTTTCACTCTTCTCATATTTTCTTGTCCATATAATATTTTCATATTTCTGTTGCCATGATTTCTGCAGAGTTTGAGGAAGGAGCATCTTAGTGGATTGAAGCATACACACGAAAAGGTATGTCGCTCAGGAGCCTGTAAACATGTCCTTATTTGGAAAAAAATGTCCTTTCAGATGTAACCAAGTTTAAAATCTCTATTACCCAGGTGGGCCCTAAATCCAGTGGCCAAGTGTCCTTATCAGAGACAGAAGAGAAGAGACACAGGTGAAAGAGATCATGTGAAGAAGGAGGCTGAGATTGGAGTGATGTGTCCCCATACCAATGAACACCAAGGACTGCTGGCAGACACAAGAAGCTAGGGAAAGAGGCATGGAACAGATTCCACCTCAAAGTCTCCAGAATGAAAGAATCCTACCAATACCTTGATTCAGACATCTAGCCTTCAGCACTATGAGAGAATAATTTCTGTTGTTCTGAGCCACTCAGTTTGTGGTAATTTGTAACAGCAGCCCTAAAAAAAAACTAATATAAGCACAAATAAACACTTGAATGCAATTTACCATATTTAATCTCAGAACTTTTCAAGAATTTAACTTTCTCATTGAGGTATAATATAAAAACAGAAAAGTGCATAAATCATGAGTATATATGTTGATGAATCATCACAAACTGAACATATTCACATAGCAAACAACCAGATCGAGAAATAGAACATTATATCAACATCCCAGGAGCCCTCCTCATGGCCCCTTCCCGTCACTTTTCCCATCAGCAAAGGTAACCACTATCCTTAATTCTAAAAATATTGATTAGTTTTATTATTTTCAAAATTAAGATAAATGAAATCATACACTACGTACTCTTATGGTCTGGTTTCTTTCATATAATATTATGTCTGTTAGATTCATTCGTATTATTGCATGTAATTAGAGTCCATTTATTTTTACTGTTGTTAGTTATTCCATTAGGTGACCATACCATGAATTATCTATTCATTCTACTATTGATGAACCTTTAGGTAGTTTTCAATTTTGGGTTATTACCAATAGTGCTGCTGTGAACATTCTTGTACATATCTTGTACATTTGTGTTAGAGATATAACTAAAAAGCAAAAGGATAGATTGCATGCGTTCAGCTGTATTACATGACAAAAAGTTTTTAAAAATGGTTTTACTCACACGCAAGCCCATTAGCAGTGCTTGAGAGTATTCATGAAGGTTTAGGTATTTTGCTGGTGCTATCATTAAGAATGGTCATCAAATAGCAGCAAAATACTTGTGGAATGGGATTGACAGACATGAAATCATTAGTGTCTTGTACAATTTATTCAATATCGCATCACCATAAAGGTTTGGAAAAGGCTGAAAAATGACATGATTCCTTTGTACCCCTAGCACTCTCACCCATATAAAGTTCAGATTTGTTGAAGTGACCATGAAGCACTTGCTTGTCTCTACAAATGACAAAGCTAATCACAAGACATCATCAGCATACAATGAAGAATGCTATTTCAGATCCATTGGACCTCGGTATCATCAGAGTAATGGTGCTCTTATGATCCTACGAACATGAACAATTTTAATATTAAATATGTTTTTGTCAACTGTCCACAAACCAAAAATACATACCTACAAGAGCCTAGAACTCAGTGAAATAAATTAAAGTTTATTAAAAATTACAACCAAAATTATATCTGCCTTATCTTTAAGGTTCTGAGAGATATTATAAGCTTGAGACATTTTGAGATTGAATGGAAGAAGCTTAAAACATATAAATATATAATTAGTTAAAGTGAGAGAGGGCTTAATTTTTTCTGTCACATTAATTAACACCTTGAAGTTCAGTTGACAATGATTAGAGTTTCTTCCTTAAGATAGTGCTATCTGGCCCTTACACTAAATTTTACTTCTTTTTGTATGCTTGTTCTGTGTTGTGTGTGTGTGTGTGTGTGTGTGTGTGTGTGTGATTTAATTAGCTATAATCATACTCACCTATTTTAACTGAATACCTGTGACGTATGACATGTCTTTTCAAATAGATATAAAATCATCTTGGAAACAAATGTAATAGTCATATACATTAGCCCCAAAGCAATTACAATTACAAAAAGTGCTTGTTTAGTTAAAGATTATAATCTAAGACTTCCATTTACTTGCATTATTTCTGTCATTATACAAATTCTCACAATGGGAACATACTGTTAATAGTTGGCCACCTATTATTCAACTATTTAAACCCCAAATGTATAACTTTAATACACCCTTAACATTTTTATAAGTGAAATTAAGTCAAAAGACATGGAACAGTTAAATATTTAAACGTGGTATCCATTTAAATAATGTCAAGAGAAACTACTTTTTATGTACTATTAAATGGTTCATTTCCAATATGAGACTATTAGTTAGATAGTTGTTTTAGTGATTCTTAATATTTCTGGGTAAAATAGTATAAGTTTATGTAAGTTCCACATATGATATTATTCTGTTTGGATTTCTCTCACAAGATCAGGTTAAAAAATAAAGCTTTATTTGAATCTCAGAAATAGGAAGGTTATTTATGGTTTGCTTTTTCCTATTAATAAATTTAATATGTCTTCAGAGAATAAAAATAAGATTTCAGAGAATGTTAAACTTACTAAGTGCAACAAAGTTTTTCAACCTTATGACAGGTCCATCTTTGCATTCAAATATCAGGTTACCTACTAAACAGAAAGTCTCTCTAAAGGAAGTCTTCTATAGCTCTTAACTTGGAAGACAACTATAACAAACTCCTTCCCAAAATTCAAATCACCTTATCCCCAATTAACCTAAATAAATGGAGTTTTACTGTAGAGTCATTGCTTTGGTCTGAATGCTTATATCTTCCCACATTCAAATGTTGAAATCCTTACCCCAAAGTGATGGTTTTAGGAGGTGAGTTATTTGGGAGGTGACTAAGTCATAGGGATGATGCCCTTATGAATGGGATTAGTGCCCTTATAAAAGAGGCCTGAGAGAAACCCTTTGTCCTTTCTGCCATATGAGGTTAGTGTGAGAAGATGGCTGTCTATGAAGAAATGTATCCTCACCAGACACCGAATCTACTGGCACTTTGATCTTGGACTTCCCAGCCTCCAGAACTGTAAGAAATAAATTCTGTCATTTATAAGCTACTCAGTTTGCAGCATTTTGTTATAGCAGCTCAAACAGACTAAGATAGTCAATTAGGTATATTAAAATATCTCAAAAGAATGGTGGAAAATCTTCCCAGTATGCTTGATTGAGTGTTGATGAATACAAACAGGGTTGAATGGATTCCAGGTCCCTGGGAGAAGAAAATGAAGAAATGACTTTGGGATGGCCACCCAAGCTAGGAAGAGGTCCATAGACTATCACAGAGAGGGATTTGCTCTCTTCTTTCTCTTTTCTCTTCTTAACCAAAATTGGTTGTGGTTAGAGAAACTAAAACAGAGAGCATTTTATCACAAAGAATTAGATATGATAACATTGAGGTTATCATGGAAGATTAGAAACATAATACAGTTCTTAAGAAGACCAATCGTTAAACTATGCAACACACCACATACTTTTCTAAACAGATAATGCTCCTGTGCTGTAATTTTGAGTTCAGTTTCCCAAATACACCACATATTACTATCTGGAATAGCTTCGAGATTTGAATACTTCCTTCTACATCAATGAAGAAGAGTCCATTGAAAAATCTTATGGAATACAAACTTTGTCATTCTTTCTGCATTATCACATTTCACAAAACTTCTGGTATAACCTAAGGTAATTTGAGTGGGGTTTTGTTGGTGAGATTTTGTTAATTAAAAAAAATATTAAAGATAAAAAAATGCGTACTTTCCAATTTTAAAACTTTTAGTATACTTCGTATCTTCAGTGTTGAGGCTGCAGATTTTTTTTTTCTTTGCTATTGCCAAATTAACTTCTTTTTGAAGAAATGTTATTGCACAGGTTAAATTAGTGATTAAAATTTTGCCTCATTTCTTACAGGGAGATATTTGATTCCAGACAGTTGGTTAGGATCTAGTATATTTTATTTGTTTTACTCAGAAATATATGCCAGGCCCAGGAAGTAAGTAATCTTTGTTCCTAAGGGCTTCCAAAAGTGTAATTTCTGGAGCCCTTTCAAAGGCATCAATTATTTAATTATAAAAACATAATATATAAACATATATATAAAAAATACAAAAAGAGCGTTCTCAGTCCTGGACAATTTTCTCCTAAGCTCCTCTAGATAATGTGAAATCATAGTTATTATTTCTAAGCTAAGCACAGCCCAGGGCATTTCCCAAGAAGTAAACAAATTTGGGGCATCCAGTCATCCAGTGGTTTTCAGATTTATTTCCTTCTTGTCTTTATTTCTCTTGCAGAATGTTAAAGCCTAAGAAACATATCTTTCTCGAAGCAAACTCTTTATTCAACAAGTATGTATTGCACCCTTCCTTCTTGGGTATTTGATAATCGATAATAATAATAGTAATAATCTACTTCAAAAAGGTGGTGATACACGGTATAGTAAGAAAATTAATTATGAAGCAGAGTGAAAGTGTCATAATAAAGGTATGGGCACAGTGTTATAGGAGCGCAGAAGAAATTCTTAATAATTCTGCCTGATTATCACACCTATAAGTATACACATGGATTCTCACATTTGTTCTAGAATAACTCATCCTTTCCATCACCAAGGTACATAGTGACTGAGCAATTCTTCAACTCACATATCTGACACTGGACTCTTTCTGGTGACCTTACACTGATGAACAATAAAGATTTTTCTTTTATCAGGGGAAGACTATGCATCAGATCATTGACAGCCTCTCATCAATAAAGCCCGGTGTCATCAATGCCATGCATTCATCAATGCTTAGATGTAACTCAAGAGAACACATGTTAAGAAAACTCTATTTCCCTGATGGCCATTTGATTTGTTGTCCATATATTATGTTCAAATGATTACAATTAGATCCAGGAAACTTTGATCTTTGCTCAAGGCTATAAATTATTGAGAACAGGGATTAAACCTGGGTTTGTCAACAAGTGTCTTTTTTATTTTTTTAACAACAAAAACAATAAAACATCTTTGCCAACTGAAGCATTCTGGCTCAAACTTAAGAAAAGCAGCTTTATCAATTTTACCTCAGAGGATGGGTTGCTGTGGTTAAAGTGCCATGATAAACAGTGCCATGGCAACTAAATGTACAGTTCTTTGTACACACAGCTAAATCGTTCATGCTTCACTCAGAAACCTGGAGAAGTCATAAAAGTATAATTTTTATCTCTTATATCCTTGACAACATTTGTTAGAATATGACTAACATATCACAGTAGCATTGGTTGTGATTTAAGAACAGAGAGATGCTAGCACGAGACAGTACTTTGTGCTGCTCCCCTAAGTGTATCCTACTAAAGGTAATGCCTTTTCCTATTAATTCTGGATAGAGGTGAATATTCCCTTGGCTCTGGTCTCAAAGGCCTTTGTCAGACGCTACCTGGGTGAGATGGAGCTGAGAATGACCCAGAAAAATGTGCTGTGTTACCACCACAGTCCCACCACGCTAAGTAGGAATTCATTAATTCATTGGCTAATCCATTGGGAAACCATGAATATGCCTGAGATAAAACTTTCTTTTGCACTGACTACAAAGAGAGAGTTCACTGAACAAATTGATGGTGTACATATCATTGTATACTACATGCCTTTCTTGAATAATGTTAAGAAAAAAGGATTTCAAATCCTTTAAAACATAAATGTAAAAGACAAACAAAAATGCTCTTTTTACATGAAAGCTAAATATGGTAATGAGAAAACAGAAACAATGCTTTTAATACTTAATTAATAAATGGCTTTCTAAAACCATTCTGATTAGCAGCACTGGAAGGCTTTGTTTGAGTTAGCCACAGGACTTTCACATATGCTACTCCCTCTACCTGGCTCCCTGCCCCTGACTTCTCCATCATAGGTGAATTTTACACATTTTTTAATCATTTACTAATTGTGGGGATTATTTGGTTAATATATTTCTCCCCCAATAAAGTAGACACTCACTCTTGTATTTGTTCATTGTTGCCGAGTTAACACTGTTGCCTGGCTCATAGACATCAATCAAAAAGTACTTTAAAAGTAACTGAATTCACACACACGCATATACACACACACCTGAGGGCACCTGAAAAAGCTAATAGAAAAAATAGAATTAAAAGATAACATGAATCTTTCCATGAACTTTTTGAAGACCCCTAGTGTTTATGTGAGTGTGTGTGTGTTTATTTGTTGTCTCCTTCTCTGGGGAGTATCTCTTGGGTAACTAATTCCATTTAGTAATTTAGCACCATTTACATTGTATATTTCATAGAATGAATAGAATATGAAATAAACTTCACAATTAGTCCTTTTGGTTTTAAGTTATGGAAACCTATTCATGGCTATCTCACACGACCCAAGGGCAGGGATCCAGCTGAGTGATGGGGTGAACAGGAACCACTTATCCAAAAACTGTAGAGAAACCAGAAGTTGCTCTTCATATCTAAATTCCGCCTCTCTGTGTATATTTGCTTTATTCTTTTCTGTCTCTCTGTAAAATGGTTTTTCTATTTTTAAAAACACATATCAATACCTGTGTGCAATATGTGGTACTCAAATCAAGATAATTACTATATATATCATTACAAAATTTAATTATTTTTTGTGGCCCTTTACCAATGGATATTCAATGCTTTACCCCACAGATACATACAGTCGATTATATTTCAATTAAAAAATAAATAAATAAAATAAAAAGAACACTGAAAAATAAATAAATGAATAATTTTTTTTTAAAAAGCAACTTCCTAGTGTAGTTCCTGGAACACACTATTACACTAACAGCAAATGTTAGATATCATTATTAACAATGTTCTTATTATTTTTATTATTCCAACATATTGAGATTGTTTATCTTTGAGAGGGTGGGATTATAGATTGTGTCCTTTATGCATTGCTCCAGAATCATAATATCATTGACTAATAATAGGCAAAATTTAAAATAAAAATCAAATAAATCTGTTTAAATAAGCTGACCAGGCATAACTGCCTGAGTATAAAAAGACAAAAACAAGAAAACCCCAATTTTTTTTTAAAAGGCTTATTTTATTTTATATGAGGGTACTTAAAAAAAAAAAAAAAAAGGTAAAACCACATATCAGAAAATAGCTCCTGCCAGCAGCTTATGAGTTTTCACCATTTCATTTAAAAACTCAGAGTTTCAACGGGTGAAACTTTCCCTGTTCCAACTCTAAAATCCCAACTCAAATTAACTCATCTTGTGTCAGGAACCAATCTCTGTCTTTATCTCTATAGAAGAGGAGTGGACACCTTGGGAAAATGTGGGTGCTTCTACTGTAACCACTTGAAAGGAGGAGGAGGAAATAAAAACCAGTTCCCAGAGATACGAGTATGCTCTGCAGAGGGATTTATGAAGAATAAACCTGGTGATTTTTGCCTGCCACTTGCATTGATACCCTTTCAATCATCTCTTATTATAGGCTAATAAGACTTCGTTAGGGGGAAAATAGTTGCACCTCAATATGAGTAATCTCTGCATTTCAGTGAGGAAAAATAATGGATGCAAGGGAAACAGAAATTTAACATTTGGGAAGCAGCTGCATGACCTAATTCTTTCTTCTCTATACTTTAAAACTATTTTTTTCCTGTGCACAATTACATAATGAGATGGAATGTGAGAGGATTTTCTAATTATTCCCTTTATGACAACGTTAAGTCTATAATAAATTTAAGATGGGAACAGGGCTGGTGAAATCCTGGGCACTTGGGCATAATATTAACTAATCTATTTAGAATCTGGCGATAAAGGCAGGCTGCCATTTTACAAAGGGGTTATAATGGAGACATTTTACAAATTAGGAGGGGCATGGCCAGAAAAAGCTGCTCCTCTGTCCTTTCAAATCAGATGTGAGGATCATCACAGAGATAACTATCTTAGCCTTGCAATGATAAACAAGGCACCCTGTAATCATTCTATCACTGATTAACTTTCACTGGTATTGATTTTAGGAGACATTTTTCATATAGAAACTAGAAGTCACTTTCAAAGAGAATACGATCTCTTGAAGAAATGACATTCTTGATTAAAGAATTTTAAAAGAATGTTACAAGCAAGGGCATTGTTCCTACTGGTAAATGATATGACAACTATAAAAATACAGAATTGTATAGTTTGAAGACACCTTAGATAAATCAAGATAAAGCCTTTAATTTATAGACATCAAACCTAAAGTTTAATGATAAGGAAATATTTGTTTAAGAGTCCAGTACATTCCAGGGGAAATCATATAAAAGATTAAACAGTCTAAATATCATTAATATTAGCTAGTCTTGTGATAAGACCAGGTAGGTTTAGCTCAATGTATTTAAAATCAAATATAAGAAAAAAACACCATGTGTTTCCATTCAAATAATCAAAATGAAATTTACTTAGGTTTTTTTCACACGAGGGTATATATTCTTGAAAATATTACTGACCTTACAAGTTATATGAGAAACATAACAGATTTTTACTAAAATTTTCTGATTTTTAAAATTAGACCAGGTCAACGTATATTTTAGGGAAGGAGTCAGCAAACTATGGCCTGTGTCTATTTTTGTGGATAAAGTTTTATTGGAACACAGCCATGCCCATTCTTTTACATTCAGCATTGCCTGTGGTTGCTTTTATGCTAAAAGGCAGAGTTGAGTAGTTGCACTGAAACTGTATATCCCACAAGCCTAAAGTATGTACTATCTGGTCCTTTAGAAAAGTTTGTAGAGCTCTGTCTTAAAGCATGTTTCCAAATAGCCATCATGTATTGTTTATGGTTACTTCATAAATACGAATATCAATTAATGCACCTCAATTATTCTAAAATTCTTTTACAATCAAATGTTAGATTACATGTGATATGAGTATCGGGTAACAAAATAGTCAAGCTTTTCTAATAAAACACTAGATTTCAATCTCCTACATACTTTTAAATTTTGATTTACTTTTGAAAAAGACATGTAGCTTGAATAATGAATACTAAAGTAGTCATATTTAGCTAAAGTCAGAAATCTTGTTATTATATATGATTAAATATCATATAATATTCCTCTAAATTTCATTACAATATTTCTCATATAAAGAAAAAAAAAAACCTGTGGGCAGCACTTGGAATATATAAGCAATGGGAACTGACATAAAATATGGAATGTTCAGACAATAACTGCACATCTGAAGCATTAACAATAACAACAGAAATAGTTTAGAAGTCATTTTCTCCCCAAAATGCTTTAGCTTGCATCACACTTCTAAAGGAATACAAAGTGAAGGTAAGAAATCTACGGGCCACACATTTACCTAGTTGAGAAACAACAGAATAAAATCCTTTGTTATCCAAAGGATACAGGTATGAAAATTAATGACTTAAACCCCAATCCTTCAATATTCTTATTGATCTCTTAGTATGTGTGAAGATCCACCTGACCATTGGGGCTACACAAGGGATAAAATATTTCCTCTGCTTTTGAAGCATTGACAATTGCATGTACTTTACCTTCCCTAAAAACTTCTGAGACTTTAACCAGTACAGGTTTTTCTGTTCACAGTAGCTGCAGCTCAGATGTGATGCATGTGGAATTCTTCTCTAATGAATTCATGTTTGCAGGTTGCCAATATTTTCTAGTAAACCAGGTGTTTGTTTTATTGCCAAATTATTTCCTGGCATCAAAATATGTAAAATTTTAACATCTTGAAGAATTAAAAATATTGATAGCCCCATATATTGAAGAGTTTGGAATAATGTGGAAATCTGCTTTCTCTGAAACTTTACTGTGAAGAAACAACAGAGCAGAGGAGTTGCTGTATTTCCAAAACCATCAAATGGCACATAAAGATCTTGTTAAGACTGTTTTCACCAAAGAAACAGATTCTCTGTGTATATCATAGCAAATAACTACAATCCGTCTTTAAACCGTAGGATACTAGGTCTAGATGGGATCTTACGAATCATTTTATAAACTAAGAAACATAAGTAAAATGAGGTGAGGACAGAGCCAGAGCCAATTAGACGGTATTTGGGGAAGAATATGAGGCAATATACCCCTTGGCCATGCCTCAGATTCAAGAGTTCATCAAATTTAGACTTGATATCATTCATAAATGAGTTTATGTGCTCACTCAAAAAGCTATTGAGAGAACTAAAAATAAAAGATACTCATATTTTTATATATGTGTTCAATTACAAACCCATACCAGGTGAGTATGGGTAATTGATATTTTTAGTAAATCTCACAATTTTCTTGTGAATAGTACAATATATTTCATTTTTGTGGTAAAGGAGTTACTACATTACACAGGATCATTAAAAATATAACTTGCAATACTGATTTAGCATGTCATTCTAAAAAAATATTCTCAAAAAGTTGTCTTGGGTTATTTAAGGGTTAAGAGGCCACAGGGTAAGTGACATGCTAATGTGACATGTCTGTGAAGGAATGGGGATGGAACTGAAGACCCAGAGCCAAATCCAATCTAGCATGTTTGGATTAGGACACCAATGAAACCATATTCTAGTTGAAGTAAGAACTTTTCTTATATGTCTATACCTACCCACCCCTCAGTACAATATTCTGCACACAGCAGGTATATATTAAATGTGTGCTTTGTTCATTCACCCTGTACCTTAATTCCCCAATTATTTATAATGAGAGCAAACAACAACAACAAAAAAAATCACTTAAATTCAGAGGAAACAATGAATTGTCATAATTAAAGTATCCAAACCACAGAGAGGTGATCCACAGTTTTGGTTTTGATAAATGAGAAATACAAGAATATATTTAGGTTTGTGCTATAAATTAGCACAAGTGGAGAAGTATTATTACGAGCTTAACTCAAGTCAACCCAGGCCTAAAACCTCACTTTAAATTCAGTTCTGGCAGAACCAACTATCAAAAACAAAGAAAGCCCACCCCCCCAAAAAAAATCTACTTTCTATCATAAGCATGAATAATATAAGTATGAGACCTTTCTTTTGTTCATTTGGATAATTAATTTTCAAAATCATATTGATAGTATAGATCTGTTCTTATTCTCAAAGATTAAAAATGCGAAAAAATTACTCATACAGATATAAAACATGTATGATATAAAATATCCAATTATACAAATTCATACATATTTATAGACATTTATACATCTATTCAACATATATATGTGTACATATATACATCTATGTCCATACATTTATACATATACATGTACATACGAGGGTACTTCAAAAAGTTCATGGAAAGATTTGTATATATGCATATACATATATATAGAATATATTGTTTTAAACTACTAGGCAATATTGTAACCTAAATTTGATTTTTAATATTAATTTGTACTTTGGAGCCTGTCTTTTCCTGCATTGTTACATACCAATATTTATTAGTAGTAAACACTTGAAGTACGTTTAAAGAAAAAAAAAACTTGATTGAACCTGTTAAAACAAATTTTAAATTATTAACATATGTTCTTAACACCCACTATAAACAAAACAGTTCAAATTGTTAAGAGTAATGATAGCCATTTTTCATTTCAATAATCATGACCTATGGTGATTACCCTATAATGTAAGATTATTATTTCTTTTTAAAGAAGATTCAAGCCAAGAAGAGTTCCAGCAATATAAGAAAAGACCCTTCTAAACTTATAGCTGTAACAACAGCAATGTTATTTAATAGAAAACCCAAGTTTAGAGAGACTGACATAAGGAACTGGTAATAATATTTCAAAGGAAATTTTCTACTGATCTGGGATGAGAAACTTTGTTTTTTTCTCCCAGACATTTTTATTTGTCTTCTTGAAATCAACTTTCCTAGGCCACTAACTAATCTCTTTCTGAAGATTTCTTCAACAAATAAGAATGGCTCCCTTAACTTACAACTGCCATGTTTTATCACTTATCTGTTTTGTCTGTATTGTCTACTTTAGTAAACTGATAATATCAAAAATATTGAAGTACTCTAAAATCTTTTAAAAAATAATATCAACTTTTAAAAAAATGGCTAGTCAAGTGGTAAAAGGAGATAGTTTAACACGTTTAAAGTCAAATATAAGAACTATGTTGGGGAGAATTAAATAGGAATTTCAGTGGTTTTCAAAGGGAAATGGGGACTTATTAAAGCAAATGGGCCATAGCCCAACCTGGTTAAATGTCAATAGTATAAAATAAAAAGTAAACTTCCCACCATTCACTGGCAATATTTAATGTTAACAAAGATTTGAAATTAACTATCAGGAACTTGAAAAGAACAACCTTTGACATACTCAAGTTGAACTTTTATTTAGTATTTACTTTACGTTTCCCTTAAACAATGCTTTTTTCCCTCCACATGGGTTATTTTCTACCATAAGATGTGAAAG
This sequence comes from Galeopterus variegatus, assembly GCF_000696425.1. NCBI lineage: Eukaryota > Metazoa > Chordata > Mammalia > Dermoptera > Cynocephalidae > Galeopterus > Galeopterus variegatus. The sequence goes on along the minus strand of NW_007726375.1, from coordinate 447,358 downwards.
AAAGGAACATGCTTTAAACTTTTTTACTGTGTGTAACACTTTACAATGTAGCTTTTATATAGCTGGTATTCAATAATTGTTTGCTAATGAGAAAAAATGAGTAAGACTGTCTACACTATTATATTTTGTATATACTAAATCATAATATCTAAAAATAAGAAATAATATACCAACAAATATTAATATCTGTCAATAGAATATAAGAATCAGGTTTTGTGCTTACTCTTTTACCTCAGTTGGTTTTCAGAGGAACAAAATACATGTGATCACTGTATGGGAGGTTACAGTGGGAAATTGGAGTTTCATTGATAACTTTAGTTGCACTATGTACAATGTACTTGATCTAAATACCTTTAAAAAGGTAATAGCTGATCTTATTAATACATGCAATCACTGACTTATATCTTACATGTTAATAGATACTAATTAGAGATTTATAAAAATTATACACACTATTTGACTGTTTGATAAATGGATGAATGAATAAATGAATAAATGACCACAAAGGCATCTACCCAAGATTGAGGAGACAGTTTCTCAGTTTCCTAGAACCAGTAACTGGTACCAATTGTGAAAACCTGATTGCCATGGAGCTGACATCTGAAGTGTTAGAGATTCAAATTTACATTACTGAAGGTCTGGGAAATCCAAAGATAAGATATCAACATAAAAATGTTTTCAGCTTCTGGTCACGATGGTGGAATAGATGGTCCCCAGAGTCACTCTCGCCCACAAATCAACGAATTTACAACTATTAAAAAGCAATGACAGCCAAGCTGGGACCATTAGAGATCAGGGGAAAAGGAGGAGAGACCTATGGAGTGCATGAAGGCAGGAGAAATCACGATGAGAGAAAAAAGGAACCACTCTAACCCTTTCAAGTCCCGGCCACTTCAAGGCTGTATCTGGTGAGCACATGGAGCAGGAGGTGGCAAAAGCCACTGCTGTGCCCTTCAGATGAAGTTGCTTGGAGGCGGCAAGGGACAACAGGGCCTTGGTGGCCCCCAGGCCAGCAGGACCACTAACAGGGTTCCCATGGATTCACATAGGAGCGAGGGGCCACAACAACTGAAAAAAGAAGCTGCTCAGAGGCCAGTGAGTCATCACAAGGGATGATCCCAAAAAGGGAAAAGAAAGAGTACACGGAGGACTTTGAATCTAACGGTTTATTTTCTTTCTATTTAACGCAAATATAGTAAAATGTTAAAATTTTATAAAGCTTCAAGAATGGTGTATACACAAATGTTGATAGTATATCAGCTTTTTTTCCAAACTGAGGGATGATACCCAAACTGTGGGTCTGAAATCACTTTAAAAGATTGTGACCAATATTTTTTTAAAAATACAATAAATTACAACAAAATAGGGACTATCAGCATAAGTCACAGTACATCTATGCAGTGTTTTGTAGATCATTTGCTTCAGTTGCTTATATATTTATGGGTTCTCCTGAATGTGATGTAGAATATTTTTTCTTACTCTAGGTTTTGGGTAAAACTGTTTTTAAAGCACTGCGTTACATTATTCTCTACTATTTTGTAGTTTAAAATATTTTATATCTTTAAAATTAAAATGATGATTAATTAAAAATATTAGACATCATTACATTAGTTTTCTAGACAACTGTAACAAAGAAACCATAAAAACAAAAAAATTTAGGTCTCTATAATCACAATATTCAATATATATTTTAAAAAATATTGATATCTCAAAAGAACAGAACATTCAGTGAACATGGAATTTGAACTCAGAGTCTTTGAGTTAAAATTTTATGTTTATTTCTTTGAGTCAAGTTACTTTTTAAAATATCAAAGTTTCTATCAAGCAGAGTCCTATGGGTAAAAGCAAAATATCAAAGTTTTTTTCTGAGCAAATCTTAAATCCCATTCAAACATTTATTTTGCACTATTTGAGTTAAGGCTTAATACATACCATGTTTTTCAAACTAGTCATCATTTAGCTTTGTTGGAGATATAACTCTGGAAATGTAATGAGAAATCTTTATATGATGAATAACCATCAGAAACTGGATTCATAGAATAAATGAGAAAAGAGCCCACTCAATTTTTTTTCTTATTTTTTCCACACAACGGGGTTCAAAACTTCCACAATAGACAATATGTGTGGCCTCTTATACACACAAGTTATGTAGCCCATATACGAAGCATTTATATAGGATATTATGTTCAGTTCCAATAAACTGAATGGAAAGTGGGGAGGGGAATTGTAGAAAATAGTTCCAAAATGCAGCCCTTATCCTGTGGAAACCTTTCAGAAAATGTATTTATGATTTCAAAACTTCATACACTTTATGTCTCTTTAATGCAGGAAGTATTTACAAAAAACAGTTCACACATTTCCATTTGAAATTTTATTAGTGTAATTGATAGCAGTTGTAAATTATTGAAATTTGGAGGTATTGAATGAAATCAAGAAAGCTACAGGCTGTAGTGGCATTAATTAGCATATCCTTCAAATCTAAAATTATCTATTCTAATAAGCTACATAATGCACAGAAACACAATTTAAAAATGCTTTTGTAGCAACAAAATGTATTCATACCTGAATTTATGCCTTTTGCATTCAAAAAAGATTCAGATGGGCCATAATTCATAGGGTCTATATATTTTCCAAGTTCATTTGTTTGTTTGCTTTATTTCATGTCTGCTTCCAAAAAAGATTTTGAGATATCTTATATAATAAAAGACCTATGCAATAGCTTGTTAAAATGAAGATAAATTTTCAAAAGCATCATAGTAAGAAGTAGAAGAAATGGTTATTGGGGTTGGGGGTGAAGCACATATAATTATACAAGAAATACTAGCTAAGAATAGTTACTGTAATTATATACTAAATTTAGTCTGTACTTCCTGGAAGCCAAGACAATTTTTTTAAAATCAGGATTAGTTATATAGCTCTAGTTGCATAATTCATCAGGGTAGACAAATCCAAGTACTAAATCTAAGGGGTCATAGATTGAAACACACACAAAGGACCACTCAACAACATAATGGATCACATATTGAATATTCAGTAGAGTTTTAGAGAAGTCATGGAAACATTCTTCAGTTGACCATTTTACATACCAAACATTGATAAAAAACTAAAGGGGATACTGTTTGTTGTAGCTGAACAAGCTGTATGTTATAGATCTACAATAATTCTATCAGCAATAATTTATAAATCTGGCAACTAATCTACTTGAGAAAAAATTGAAACAACCTGGATAAACCAAAGGGGTTGTATTACGTGGGGAAATGAATACTTCAGGTTAGGATAATGGCTTCATTACTTATGGTGGTAGACCAAATAATGACCCCCAAAGATATCCAGATCTTACTAGTGGAACGTGTCTCACTTCACACAGTAAAAAGGACTTTTTAGATGTGATTAAGTTAAGGATTCTGAGATGGGCAGATTATCCTGAATTATACAGGTGGGCCCTAAATTTAATCACAGATCTCCTTATAAGAGGGAGGCAGAGAGAGATTAGACTACAGAGAAAGAAGGCAATATGACAACTGAAGTAAGATGCTATCTTGAAGATGGAAGATGTGGCTAAGGAATTCAGCTCTAGAATCTGGAAAAGGAAAGAAAACTCAATTTCCCCTAGAGTTTTCAGAGGGAGCACAGCCCTGCTGACACCTGATTTTGGTTCAGTAAAACTGATTTTGGACTGTGGGCCTCCAGAAATAAAAGAGAATAAATATGTTTTGTTTTAAGCCACCACATTTGTGGTAATTTGTTACAGCAGCCATAGGAAACAAATCCATCTAGGATTACATGAAAAATACTATTTTACCAAAAGTAAAATATTTTAAAGTATCATGTGTCATGGAATAGTTATCCAGTATGCAAGGAAGTCAATTGCTGGGTACATGGGGGAGGGAAAAAACCTTCAAGGTTAATTAGCATTTTGGTATCTAATATTAACATCCTAAGAGAATCATTCAGGGCTAGTTATAAATTCCTTTGGCTTTTCTTATTACATTTTAGATAATATTTGCAGTATTCTCTTATGGAAGAATTTTAGATAACACTTTCAGTATTCTTTTGCAGTATTCTTTGGGAAATTAAGTAAATGGCTGGTTGATTCTAGAATCTAAGACCCAGTTGGAAAATAGGGTCTCTTCCTCCACTCTGGGTAGAAGGATTAGATCTTATTTGTAATTTGCATGATCTGTGGTTTGCAGTGCAGCTGAACCAGCAGCAGGTGACACCATTCTTATTTGAGAGCTGATTTCTTTCTTTCAAACCTCAATGTTGTGAGTGGTAAAAGAGGTGAGAAACAGTGGTTCTTCAACTGAAAATATAATATTAGTGGGGATCTAGGGGATAAAGTGGACTACCTGGTGTATTCTTCCTTAAATAACTGATGCAAACAACTTTAGGAACTTCAAAGAAACAAGCCCATACATAATGCATAGCCATAGAGAATCCTAGCTTGTTTTTCAAAAGGCTGGAGCAAGGCTGTCCATTGTAGACACTTGAGCTTTCATTTTAGAAAAAGAAAATAATCATAGAGCCAGAAGGATGAATCCAGAAAGTCTGATGCATCAAGCCTCTAGGGAAAGTTTCTTTCATGGCTGGCTTTGAAGCGCAGGAACACAAACTGCCCAGTCAGGTTTCCTGGTGGCTGAGTAGGATGTTGGCTGCTTGCTAATGCATGATAACTAACAGTTCCTGACCCAAATGAACTGCCAGAGAGTTGTTGACTCACCAGATTGCTGTCATTAGGGACCTCACTTCCTCTGTGTTCCCAGAGGACTCTACCTCCAGCGATGCACATTTCTTTTATGGCACTGAAGTTACTCATTTATCTGTCTCCTCCACATGCATCTTGTCATACTTATTTTTGTATCTCTAGCATCAACATAGAGCCTATTATTTAGAATAATCTTAATAAATGTTTGCTCTATGAATGAATGAAAGGAAGTTAAATAAACCTTCATAAGAATTCTTAAGCAATCATTATCCACAACCACCACATCCTGGGAACTTATAGGCTAGTGATGGATTTTCCAATGCAGGGATCAGGCTGTCACCACCTGAACCCACTGATCAATCTTGGCATCACTAAAAGAATGATATTCAGACATTAGGGAGTTACTTCTTCGTGCTCCTATATACTGTTTGGCAATTCTCCGACTTTGTTGAGATTGCTTTGACTCAAAGTTCTAGAGGACAGGGACTTGTTCCTACTGTTGTTTTAGGAGAATATAACATAATGCCTGATATATAGATAATTGATTGTGGTTATCTAGTTAATATATAAGCATAAAGTACAGACTTGTAAAGGGAGAGACCGATAATAGAGAAATCAGAAAAGAATTCCTTATAACAATTCGGGTAAAAGTGACAAAAGCAATGTGTCCATTACCCTTTCAAATGATTTTCCACCTAAGTTTGGGCTTTGCCACCCTCAGTGGAGTTCCCCAGATGCTATGGGTTAAATGTGTCCCCCAGAAGTTTATATATTGGAAACTTGATCCCCACTGTAACAGTGTTAAGAGGATGGGAAATCCAATTATGGTATTTGAAAGGTGAAGCCTATAAGAGTGATAGGATCTGAGGACCGTGCCCTGGTGAATGGATTAATTCATTCATGGAGTACTGGGTTGACAGTTTAATGGGTGGTCATGGGTGTGGTTCTGATGGCTTTATAAGGAGAGCCAGTGAGCAGGTTAGCTCTCACTCTTGCTCAGCCAATCATTCTTGCCATGTGATACCCTGATCGCCACAGGACTCTGTAGAGTTCTCACCAAGAACAAGGCCCTCACTAGATGTGCTCCCTGGACCTTGGACTTCCCAGCCTCCAAACCATAGGAAATAAATTTCATTTCTTTGTAAATTACCCAGTTTCAGGTATTCTGTTATAAGCAAGAGAAACAGACTAATACACCCACATTGTTTTCTGTGGCAAGTTTAGTGCATACCTGTCAAGGGCTCTGGGGTGGTCTTTCCTCTTACACATTCACTTCTATTTGCCTGGCTTCCCTGAGGAATCCCTCTGTGATCCTCCAGTTGTGGCCATTCATCCCGGTCCCTCCATATCAGGGCACTGAAGGGCCTCTAGTGACCCTGAATTAGCATGACATCACATTATGCCACTAACATAGCTATACTAGAGTATAGAAATAAAACAGAAATCTTGAAGACTCTTTGATCGTCCTGGATGATCTCTGCAATCAATAAGCCCCACTAGCTGGAGGGTCCCTTTAATATCCATCCATTTAAGGCACATCATTCATTGCCCAAAGTCTACCAGTAAGGGCAAGTGTACAAATGAGATGTGGAAACAACATGTTTTACAAACGTGATTCCTAGGCTGAGACCCCAACCTCTACCAAAAAGACTCTCTCAGAACCTCCCTTCTCATGCTTCCAGCTCCAAACAGTGCTTTGACTATGAGGGAGAAACAAAAATAGAGAACATGCTATTTTTATATGATTAAAATGCTATGTTTACCTAACACCTTGGGTATATACTATTTATGTTTATTCATTTGTTCTCCTCACCTTATTTTGGATTGAAAGACTTTCTGCTTCTTAAGATTCATAAGTAGACCATATTTTTGGTGAAAATAGTGCTCTGTTAAACCACAGATAGTAATTTCTTGAAAATGTCATAATATCAAGCAAGGCCATACTGCGTTTTTTACTCTGGCAGGAGAATTAGATTTACGTTTAAATTGCTTTTCCTATTTTTCCATTGTGCAGATACTCACATTTAGAAAAGCTACATAATATGTAGTTTTAGTATACACACCTATATTTTGCATCATTCATTTAGAAAATGAACCATACCATAAGGTCTTAGTCTTTAGATGTTCAGAGGTAGTGATTAACTTCACAGAGCACTTTTGGGTACATGTGTATACATATATGCATGTACTGGAGTGTGCAAACTCCAACAAGTATCTTAAATTCTGAGAACTTTGAAAATGATATTATTGTGCAGAATATTCTTGAGAAAGTATTTCCTTTGTTGCCTAAAAAAATTATATTGACTTAAATAACAGACATAATCTATTCTGTTTTTTTTCTTCTTGCTCAGAATAAACATTTTTGCTGTGCAGACATCATTCTTTGCTCAGAAGAATATAAGACATATGCTCAGGCAGCTTTCAAAGGAAATGATGCATTTTTTGTTCCTTTCCTAGTTGCATGGAGAAACGTTACCACACACTAATATTAACTACATGTGTAAATAAAAGGAGAAGGTCTTTTTTTGTGTGTTGGACTTTTTTACTAAAGAAAGAAAACGGAGAATGTGACCGAATGCCTCTTTTTGAATCCAGTCAGTTAACATTTTCTATTTAGAATCCACAGAAGAATGTTAATGAATTAAAGAGTTTATAGCATTTTATTTGGTTCTTTAAGCCCTAAGTAATATAAAACAAAAATCACTTTAGAGCAGAGACTTTTTTAATGGTTAAAACTACTTTTCAAAATCTTGAAATCTTTCATCCTTATTACCACTTCATTGGGTTACAGAAGCAACAAAAGAAGCTATCCCAATAAATATGTGTACAAACCAGAGTGTCAACTGGGACATAGATATTACCTTAAATATCTGGCAATTTGCCTAAGAACTGAAAGTTAGAGCAAATAAAGCAAGTAGACCACTGGTGCTGTGTATGTGCATTTGTCAGCTGATGTAATTATTCCAGGTGAGTTAAATAATCTCTCCCAAGATCCTCAGTCCTAATTTTGAGTACAGCAGATGACAAATAAGTGTTTGATAACACAGTAACATAATACTTTAAAAATGAGCCTCATATTTCTAATGTGCTGAACAAATCTTTGGAGGTAAATTAGCAGCATGACTAGTTTAACCATTGCTGTCAGTCACCTTCAGATAAGTATCAACAGCTTCCTGATACATTTTGTATTTCCTTGCATTGCGTGATTTTTTTTGTGTATTAAAAAAAATGAAAGAAAAAAAGCAGCCTCTCCCATCTGTACTGTCACAACTAAAGTTTCACTGACCCAAGCTCATTATCCCTTTCAGCTCTATCATTCATAGCCAATTTTTGTTGTTGCTGTTGTTGAATGTATAACCTTTCATTGCCCTCCGAGCCAGATAGTTCAGGGTAAGAGTCTTTTTTTAAGACTGAAGACATTATTAATCCCCGGAGAATAGGTACTGAATTTTAAAGATGGAATCTGAGAAGGAGTCCAATAGCAATACATAAGACATGCTGAGAAACTGAAGCACTCAGAAGAAAAGCAAGCAGCTGGAGTCGAATATTTGGCCTAATCTATCCAACAGAGTAGTCACCAGCCACATGTAATTGTTGAGCACTTGAAATGTGGCTGGATTTTGAAGATTTAATATAAAATACATTTCATCAATACATTTTTCTATTGATTACATGTTGAAATGACATCTATTGATTACATGTTGAAATATATTATTAAAATTAATTTCATCTGTTTCTTAGTACTTTATTTTTAATGTGACTACTATATGTGTAAAATAACATCTTGTGGCTGACATTATATTTCCATTCGATAGTACTGATTTATAAGATCTACTGGAGGAAGAATGAGTACAAGAAATGTTAAGCCAATTAGCCAGAGCTTTACAATAGAGTCAAATTAACAGAACTTTGTGGTGAATTTAAAAGCAAGAAAATTATGAATGTACATTCCCTGAGGGCAGGAACCTTATGAGTTTTATTCATCTGTGTATTCTTTGTACCCAGCACAGTTTCTGGCACATACTAAGTGTTCAGTAAATAATTGTTGAATGGTTAGGAGCCAATCACTCATATTAGAATTATAAAATAAGCATACAGAAAGTGTTAGCATGACACCCAAACATTAAAAAAAACAACGTGTACATTACGTCCCTAAATGTTTCTTATTTATAAAGTAATTCTTAAGTAATAATGAAAGATCACTATTGGTAAAGTGCTAAGTCAAATCAGGAAGAAGTCTCAGAAACTAGCTAGGGACTTTCTTACTTAGCACAGGAGTGATAGAGTCTGGGATCCTTGTGCTGGTTCCATTTTAGTAAAACTTGCTGCCATATAATGCAGGGGTGGAACCAAGTATTGGCCAGGAGATAACTTAGCAAAATCTGTCCAAAAGTGAAAAGTGCATATATTTCCATGAGGGATAGTTATCCTTTCTCCAGTGCCCTTTTATTATAGTTCTAATACAGTTGATTTTTTTTTTAATCTACGAAAAGATTCTAAATCTGACATCCATGGATGGGCCTCAGGGACACATGAATCTTATGAAATTGTGTGCAAAAGTGTATTTTGCAAATATATGTTTTTGGGAGAGAACACTATGGCTGTCATCAGTATCTCAAAGGGGCCCATTGCGTTCAAAAATATCACCCAGCCACTGCTCTATTGCAACATTAAATAGGATCAGGTTAACAGTAAAATAGGGACATATTGCCCCAGTTTTCAACATTAGGGAGAGCTATCCTTTGGTTGGGAAACATTAGATCCTTTTCTGTTATTCACACATTACCCAAGAGATTTGATTTCTAGAACTTTTCTTAGAGATATCAGAGAGCCCAGCCAGCATTTTAAAATACTGTAAAATAGCCTATTGGAGACAAAAATAATTTAACAGTTATAAAAATTCTTGAAATATAAATCAAATTATTGTCTACTGAAAATATAGTATTTATGGAAGCAATTCTGGCCATCATAAAGATTTTAAAACTGAGTCTTGAACAGCTTTTTAAATTGTTCCTCTGCTTCCACCTCCAACTATCCCAACCAAGTCAATATCAGTTTACCTAATGGCATTAAGCCACTTTACTTTCTGAGTTAGTCTCAATCAGTTTCAGACTCTGAATGTACTATATACAGATAAGTCAAATGGCTTGATACAAAGCAAGAATTATACACCTGCCCAGCATTTTCTCCCTTCTTTTCTGATAACAGCTCCCCAAGTTTATTTGGGAAATTACCTCCCCCTCACTAGACAGTCTTCATGTGAAGTCATTCAAGTTCCCACCAGACCCATCCTCTCTCATACTTCAAAAAGAAAGAATGTGTGACTCAAGCTCTGCCAATCAAACCATCTCTTCAAACTGAACAATTATAAAGAAAGTGTGTCCGAAAAAACTGAAAAATGGTGAAATTTTATTCATCTTGGTGGTCAGTCCCTGAAAAGACAAGTAAAATTCTTGGATCCCCAGATCTGGCCCATCTCTGGTTCTTTCTAAAACCAGGTCCTGGGGCTAGTCAGTTAGCTCAGTTGGTTAGAGTGCAGCCTTATAACATCAAGGTCACGGGTTTGGATCCCCGTACTAACCAGCTGCCAAAAATTTTTTTTAAAAATAAATTTTTAAATAAAACCATTTGGGAAATGCAAACAGAGTTAAAAGACAACAGAGTGGGAGAAAATATTTGCAAAATATATATCTGACAAGCGATTAATATCCAGAGTATACAAGGAACTCAAACAACTTTACAGCAAAAAAACAAGTAACTCAATTAAAAAATGGGCAAAGGAGCTGAATAGGCATTTCTCAAAGGAAGATACATGAATGGCCAACAGACACATGAAAAAATGCTCAATATCAC